>NC_042494.1:156693342-156694625 GCF_005508785.2 Acyrthosiphon pisum
CAAACTGCTCGAGAATCGAAAATAATTTCTGGTATGTTTAATAAACAGACAAAACTTAAGCCGATAAGTAAGCAATAAAACAAAAAATATATATTATAATTTAAGATAATATTAATTTGTAAATATATAGTATAATACCTATATGGCTATACCAGAGTAATAGAGTATGGGCTATAACTTATAAGAGATGAATCAGGTAAAATTAATTTATAGATAATGCAGTTGATATATTTTCAAAAATAAAAAAAAGAAAATATCCTAATAAACCACTATAATATTATTGTTTATCAATATAAATATTGCCATATAATAGTTTGTAGACTTTTAACTGATAGGTACAGAATTGTTTTTCTAAAATATCTGCTACCTTCTATTTAAAAATGATGTTACCTAGTTAATAAAAAGTGTACCACAAAAAAATGTAAGTAGTTAACATATGGTTGCGAGCGAAGCGAGTGGTTTTTTTTTACCCATTCGGGCCGGTCAAAACCTTTGCCCCCCTCTATTAAAAACTGAAATGACGCCACTGGCTGTTCAGTAAGATTTTAGACAAGTCACTGCAGTAACTGTACCTAATAGATGTGTTAAATATAAAATAATAAACCAATGATGCACAATCCATATACACGACAAACGATTCTGAGTCCTAAAGATGATCTGCGCTTATATAACTGAATGTATTTTATGATATCATTGTGATTAAAATAAATCATTTTACTATTAGGTGTTAATACATTAGTAGGTTAAATTCATATTTTCCAAAAAATTAGCATTTTAAAAATGTCATGAGTGAAATATGAGTGTATAAAATATAATCATAATATACTTTATATGACTCAAGTACCCACTAATAATATTTTTAAATTACTACCTACAAAATAACTAAAATAGTTATTCTTCGTTTAAATATATAATTTCGTCAACATTTAAACTAAAAATATCTAAAAAAAAAAACTGTGTTTATATATTTGTTTTTAGATTTTTTGGTTACAATATAAACTATTTATGAGAATACATGTTTTAAATTGTCAAGCTACTAGTAACTAGTTACTGTCTAGCTTTGCATTTAGTGTCATACTGTCGTATACTACTTATATTTATGTGAGCTTTTGCTATTTATAATAATGACATCTTCTTTCTTCGTTTAGTTTGTTTTCTAGTTCAATTTCCTAAATAAAAGAATTATCAATACCCGCGAATGATCAATAATATAAACGATCATAGATTTATTTGAACGATCGTTTTGAAAAAAGAATATGGTTAATGCTACACTAAATTCGAAA
>NC_042494.1:156696800-156707838 GCF_005508785.2 Acyrthosiphon pisum
AAACATTTCACGGAGTAACCCCGTACCACTCTACTCCGCTCATCTAAACTTGGTGTCATTCAAAAAGTAAAACTTAAAAATTATAAGAATAAAAAATATTTAAAAATATAATTTTTTAAGAAAAACGTTGTTTTATAAACGGCTTGAAACTATGTAAAAAAATATTTTCAAAAAAATTTACACTTTTTGAAATAATGAGTGTTCAATGATAAAAGAATCACCGGTATAAAATAATTAAAGAAATTTGTAATTTTATAATTTTTATAAATTTCTGACATTTATACTGGGTATTCAACTTTGGAAATGCAAAGAAAATTTCTTTTAAGATTTTATAATATAAATTAAATAATATTAAAGAAACATATAATAGGCATGTTTATTTTTATAAGCATTTTAAGTTCAAATTTTTAAGAACTTAATCAATATTACGAAAATAAGCAAATTATTTTGTAGTTAGAAATGTATTAAATCTCAAATTGTATATAGCTATAACCTATAAGGATAGAACATTTAAAACAATAGGTATATTAACTCAGATATTTGGCTATTACTTATTATAAGTAAAAAATTGATAAAATTAGATATACCTACCTATAAACGAAGAATAACGTTGTTTGTCGATTTTTATTTAGTTGTAATATTCAAAACCACAATAAGTGGGGAATTGAATATTAGTTTGCGTATATCTATTATATAAATCATTTTAATACACATAATGAAATTTCAAAATATTTAGAATTATTTAAGTTATTACCTATATATATAACATATATATCATGAAACTAATTCACACTGTTTTACCCTTATGGTAATTTAATACGTTATAAATATACACTAGTCATTATAATAATTAAATATTGATTAGTATAATAAATGCAATGTTTTTATCAAAAATTAAATCATCCTACCATAATATTAAATAGCAAAATGAGTTACTTTAGTAGTAGTTTCTTTTAATACCAAAAAACATGCCATGAAATAAACTTGATATAATATGCTGACATGCCATCTCCGCTCAGAATCGTTTTTCGCATACTCAACTCTTACTGCAGGCACTACTACAAAGTGGTTGTAGGACACTTTGTACGGTCACCTAGAAATAATTAAAACCACGGACAGTTTGTACTATTTTAGGTAGAAAAAAATGTATGCATATCACATAATTTGTATTAAATAACACGTCATGTAGTTAACAGACATAAATAATAATAATAATAATAATATTTATGATAATAAATTCGTGCTGTGTACAAGCTTCTTGAATTTTTAACGTATGCATAACAAACAATTATAAATTATAACATAGAATATAGAAACAATAAAACTGTATTAAAAAGTATCCAATTTTATAAATTTTAATTGACAATAATAATTAAAATGTGCAGTATGAACCTAGTACCTACACATAAGACATGAGACATTAAACATCATGATACACTCAAATGTATACAGGTTACACTTAACGAATGTTAGGATATTTCAAGATAAAAATATGAAGAAACAGATAATAAATAATAATCAAAAAATTTTTTCTGTTCACAGACCAAATTTATATTGGGTTATACATAAATATCAATAAATATTAAATTTAATAAAAATAAGTATTTTATTGTATGGGTTGCGTGTGGAAAACTGCGTGTCACTAAACTAATGTCTCATACTGATTGCGATCACGATTCACAATCTAAAGTCTTGAGCAATTTAATTTTACCTTGTTTTGTAAAATATATTTCCTGGTTTATTTATATCATACAAAGTGTCCGCGATCGATTTTTATCAATTTATTTTTACCGTACAAAATGTCCGTGGTATGCAATACTCGAGCAATAGATAATACAAAGTGTCCGTTTACCAAACAGAGTAGTATCCACTTGTCCACCTTTTTTTATTTACTCAGCTTATTAAAAAGATATAGTAACGGACAATCAAATTACCAACTTGCAGAGTACAGATAATCTCTTTGTTTTTTAAATTAATATCCAACAGATGGTTTAAAAAAAATACCGGTATAGTATCAAAAATAGCGTGGCTACCTATTGGAAACAAGATGAACTAATTTGAGGATTACATTTTAGATTTCTTAATGTGTATTACACACATAATATTAGTATAGTTGCTCATCGCTGTGTAATACATAGGCAATATTACTATACGGAATATGTGACACAATAAACCAGTACAGGTTCGGCTGACTGGATTAAAATATTCGCATAGAAACAACGCGAAGGGAAGGGTTGAACACATATCTGCAGACTTGTATATATAGTCCGCTGCCCGTGTCCAACAATCATCATTCAACGGTACTGCTTCCAAAAAACAACACTCAACATGAAATTCGTAAGTACAACGCTAAAAACCGTACTGGCTAGTCCACCAGTTAATTAATAATTTATTCTAAAATAATTTGAAGTATAATTTTAAACGTTTGCGACTCTCTGTGTTTACAGGCAACAGCTCTAGTCACTTTGGCGGTCGTAGCCCTCGTCCGGGCCGATGCGTCCAGCGCCGACAAGAAGACAACGAAACACGAAAAGAGAAGTTTGGGCGGTTACGGGTCCGGATTAGGACTTTCCGGTCTCGGCTACAGCTCTGGACTCAGGTATGGCTCCGGTCTCGGCTACAGCTCCGGTCTTGGCTACAGCTCCGGTCTTGGCTACAGCTCCGGTCTTGGCTATGGATCCGGTCTGGGCTACAGCTCCGGTTTGAAATACGGCTCCGGGTTGGGCTATAGCTCAGGTCTTGGATACGGTTCCGGTCTGAGCTCCGGCTACGGTCTGGGATACGGTTCCGGTCTTGGCTACGGTTCTGGTCTAGGATACTCCGCTGCCGCCGCTCCCGCACCAACAACCGGCCCCATTGTTCCAATCTCCAAGGAAGTGCACATCATCAACCGACATGCCCAACCAGTGTCCGCCCCATACCCAGTGCCAGTAACCCATGACGTACCAGTACCCGTGCCACACGCAGTGCCCTACCCGGTCGACAAACCATACCCAGTCCATGTGCCAGCCCCGTATCCAGTTCCAGTCGAAAGGCCTGTCCCGTACGCAGTCGACAGACCTGTTCCCCATCCAGTGCCATCACCTTACCCAGTCCCAGTTGTCCGTGACGTACCAGTTCCAGTGTCCAAGCCATACGCAGTACCAGTAGTCAAACAAATTCCCGTACCAGTGGCCACTCCAGTTGTCGTGCCTGCCGTCCACCACTCTGCACCATTGATCTCTTCCAGCTACAGCGCCGGACTTGAATCATCTGCAATTGGATACGGTTCTGGTTACGGTTCCAGCTACGGTTCCGGATACGCTTCCAGCTACGGTTCCGGTTACGGACTCGGATCTTCTGCCATCGGTTACGGTGCATCTTCGTACGGTTCCGGTAGCCTGTACAGCGGATCTTTGGGATACAGTAGTGGTCTGTCTTCATATGGACACGGCGCCCACAGTTTCGATTACAAGAAATAAAACACTCGAATGATCGATCTTGCCTATTTTGCAGCACTACACTGCATTGACGAAGAGTATACTTAGGATTTATATTGTACCGTGTATATTGTGTATACACATATTATGTTCTTAGACAATTATTACAATTTTGTTTATATGTATTTTCAAATTTGTTAATAACCGATAGTTATTGACTGAAATGAAATAATAAATATTTTTTTATACCATACCTACTTGTTTCATTTTTTTCGTTCAAAAAAGTGATTTGAAATCAAAATATTCCTTGAGACAATTTAAAAAATATAGATGTATTTTTTCTCCTCTTATTTCAGGATAATACATAAAACTATGGATTTAAAACACAATTTTTTTCAGCTAATTTTTTACTAACCATATACCTTGTAATGCAAAAAATATTGCACCAATAATAGCAATTATGATAGCATACTAATACACACTTTTAGGTGGATATAATACTATAAAGTAAAAATTATTTTGTAAAAGTAAAAGTATCTTGTAGACTAAATTAAATATATCGTCATTGCATTAAATCAAATAAAAACTTCACTCAAATTCTCGAATCGATGAATATTATAAGCTAATAATTGATACTATTGTAGTATTGTACGAATCTTATAGCAATTATTTGTTCTATTTTAGTATATGAAGTTCAACTCATAAATTATTGCAAGAATAATATTATAAATTATACTTACATATTTTTTATATTGTATCGTATATATTTATTAGACTATTATTTCAAAGATATGAAATAAATAAATTCTACGACGCTTAAACTAAAATTTAGATAAAACATAAGACATTATTGCATGACCACATGCGTGTAATTAAATTATAGGCACAATAAATTTACGTTAGTGTCATAGTTATGAATCTAAAGACGTTATGCAATGGTGGATACGATAAGGAGCTTTATATCATGTATGAAATTACGCATGCTGCGTGTGCTTTGTATTTTATTTTTGATATAAAATATAAATTATTTTACATCGAAAATCGAATTTATATATTTTTTTAAAAGACGTAATACAATATAAAAGTGTTATATCATCACTCAATACTAAAATAACCCTTTGGACGAATGCCGATTAACATAAAACGTATAATTTACGTAAAACAGATTTTCTTATAAAAATTTTACTGTAAAATGCAAGTTTATATATATAATAAATAATTTATTATTTATAATTGACCATAAATGCTTAGACACCTTTTATAAGTTTAATAGGTCACCGAACTATTACTTTCATTACATGTCTTGTGTGTATTTTGCGTCGTACTACTAATATTATTTTTTTCTTTTTAAACTATTATAATGTCTTATTTCTTCGTAAAGTTTTTTTTCTAGTTCGATTTCCTGAAAAATAATTAAAAAAAAACATTCGTAAGATTTAATTTTAACGATCATTTCAAAAGAATAATACTGTTAACGCTACTACTAAATCGAGAATTATAATTGTTATTAACTAGTGTTATTATCTTATTTTTATGGTGTTCGATAGTATTAATAATTTTTTTTTTTTTCAATAGATTATCTTCAGAAACTGTGACCATTGAATTTTAAATTACAATCATTATTATTGTATAATTAAAATTACTGCAAGGTTAGAATAATATATACAGTTATGCATTATATACCATTGAATACACTGGATATTGATTATACTTATGAGTAGTACCTTGATTAGGTATTAAATTAACGATTCGAATTGCATGTTTGAAATCTTGGCTTCACCTTATCGTACATGTTTCACATTTAGTTAGTTTAAATATTATGTAACTGAGACAGAGGGGTGCACCTCATTGGCTCAAATAGGAAGAAGTTTTGGAGAACTGAGTCCCCCCAATTCCAAATTGTATACTTAGTACCCGCATCTACTATCGTGTCTGAGTAGCACTACTTACTGTTCGGTAGCTACTCTCCTCAAGTCCTAATTTTTCATTATTCTAAGCTCATATATGCTTATTACATATATATTTTTCTATTTATTTTAAGTCTTATTTAGAAAATATTATGGATTGGGACTTCCACCCTCTTTCCCCCCCTCCGTCAAAAAAAAAAATTATACTTTTAGCGCCCATGGTATTACGCAGGGGCGTCATTTCAGGTTTTTTTCTGGGTTTGCAAACTTTTAGGCAGGCCAATTTTGACATTTCACCAGGCCATTAAAAAAAATATATATTTATATATATATAAATGTAGGAAACCTATGCAAACCTATGTAAATATTCTTTCCTTCCCTTTTATAATTCTAATTGAAACTCATAACGACTAATGCAACTTTTAAATAGCTAGCAATTCAAAGAATTAAAAGCTTATAAGCAGTTAAAGCAACCAGCTAATGTCATTACTGTACACATACAAAAACTTAAAATATATATATTTTATATTACCTATATATGAAAACATGTATAAGTTAATTATGACGGCGCATTGGAGTATTAATGGCAGACCAATATTGTTAACATTTTTTAAGTTAGTGGTGCCATTGCACACCCTGCCTCCCCCCCAAATGACGCCCCTGGTATTACGTGAGTTCAATATTCAAAGCCTATATATTGATGGAAGTTAATAACAAAACTGTCGAAAAAACATCACTGCCCATTTTTGTGGACACGTCATATCAAAGAGAAGGGATGCTAAAAGTAGGCATAATATTGTAACAGAAATAAAGTTTTTGTCTATACACGAATGCAAATACTGAGAAAATAATTGATTAATTTTTAATTGAGTAAAGTTTTATTGGTCGAAATAATTTAAAAAAGTTTAATGTTAATAATTATTTAATTTTTTTTATAGAGAGATATGGATAAACACCGACAATTATACAATTATCTTACTGACTTGAGTTGAGTTTTTTTTCTTTATATATAAATAGCCAACAAAAATAGCATAACATAAATTACCGCTTAATATCAAAATAAATTATTACTAATAATTCTGGATAGTGAACACAAAAAGTAGATTTAAGAACTACATTGGTAATTTACTATTGTACATCATCAAGAAATAATACATTCCAGTATAGTTTATATTTTATTTATAAACAAACGTTACCTATATAAACCCATCAAGTTACTGAAAGCGAAAAAGTTCACCTTCAAATTTAACTTTTTAACCCATTAATGCCCAGCATCGCCACACACGCGTGATTTACCGTACAACAATATTATATCGTTTGTGACTTACCGACTCGCCCGCGTGTAAGTCAGCGACACGACTTTTGATCATTGTGATCAAAGCGGTCAAGTATGAGTGCCGGCCCGCCATGGCTTCGACAGACTGCGATATGGCGGACATCAACTCCACGCCGTCGACGTCACCGGTCTTCGCGACGATATCGTTCTCGTTCCAGATCTCTCCGAGTTTCAGTGAATAATAGTGGTAAATGTGCGCCAAGGTGGCCTTGTCTTGGAGATCGGGCACCAGGCTGCAGGCCCGAATCGTGCTCTCCTCGATGTCGTCGTCGGGTTTGTCTCTGTACCGGTCCTGCAACCGATGATTTTTTTCCGACTCGGCAAACTCCACCAGGTGCACGAGCAGATATATTTTGGGCTGTGCGCACATGAACATGGACTCCACCGCCGGGCTGCACAGGCTGGCCAAGTTTATCGCCGTGGTCGCGTCCCGCTGCTCCTGGAACACGAACTCGTCGTCTGCAACGATGGTCGTGGTATAACGTTATTGGCGTTGTGACTTGTGGATCTACCGGGTTTTAATGTATTTACGTGAATTGAATCTAGTATATATCTTTTATATAATATAGCTAAATTACCCGGCGTTGCCCGGAAAAAAAATTATGATTGTTTAACTCCTAACACGCTGTGGAAGAAATGTATTTTTAAGTGTAAATTATATTATATTTTAATGTATATAGCCATCCCGACCGACGTTATCCGTGGATTCACTTTTGATTATGCCAGTATAGTATATTATCAGGTATAGGATCGCGGACCCTGTGTGGTCTGTACGTAAGTGTATAATTTATCTCTAAACTCTAAACTCCAACCTACGGCCCGTGGGTCAAATCCGGCCCACTAATGTTTTTGCACCGCCCCGCCAAGCTAGTTATTCATAACAGCTTATAATAGTCAAACTTAAAAATTTTGACCCACGTTTCCAAAGTGTATCTCAAGTTTGAACACCGCCGTAATAAAAGGTTGAAGAACCCTGCTCTAAAGTATCAAACTTATAAATTGTAATTTATAAGTTTGTCATTTTTACTTGATTCCAACTACAGTGTATCAATTAATATAAAATCCTAACCTAACCGTACTAAAATCTGATGAATAAAAAAATACCAAACATTCGCGTATGTATAATAGATAAAGAAGAAAATAAAAAAAACAATGCAAAAAATTGATCCACCAAACCCGTTCGAAACTTAAGGTATTCTGTACTAAATTACAAATAGAAGTGTCAACAGGCTTCTCGCATTGTTAATAAAAACTATTATTAAATCCAATAACAACCATTTATAAGCAAATATTTCCTTCGTAAATCTCAAAATCCCTGTCTGAGCCCCTCCCCGGGTTGAAACTCTTATTTATTATTTTTTAATGTATTTAGCCTATATTCTTCTCAAATGTCTAATCTACCTCTGTACCAAATTTCATCACAATTGAATTGAAGGTTTAGGAATGCATAAAGGACAGACATACAGAAAAAAAATTAATTCATATATATAATATATAGATAGATGTAGGACGTAGGTATTATATAATTTTCTACTGAAAATAGCCAATGCTTTTTTTTCATTTTTATGATAAAATTAATTCAATATCGTTTTCGGTCATTATGTTCGTGTACGACTAGACGACACCATTATTATGCAATCTATAATATAATCATATTATTATGTATACTTGGCCTTGACCTATAAAGTTAAACCGGACTATTTCGCGTCTCCAAATCTCACACACTAATTCCAGGTAGCCCTTTCCCGTCTTGGCAGATTTCCATTTCTTGATGTGACATTTGGCTGATTTGAATACGGCCAAATCTACAAGTGTCGTCAGAATCACGAGCTGTATGGGATATTTGGAAATCTGAAAATAAAGATTGCCCTTTACATTATTTTACTCTGTAGGTATACGTTTGAGAATATGAGCATGCCGTATTATTTTCGTCACTTCACTACTTTAGTGAACAAATGTTAACAATTTAACATGTTAGTTTTTTGTTCATATAACAAAAATGTAAATTAATAAAACTAACGAAATTGTTTAATTTGTATGTATCAATAAAATGTTGTAGACAACGATGTCATCATGCCACAATAATAATTAGTTATAAGCCTATAATATTATATAGGTAGAGTATAGGCCCTAATGGTACTTACGGTTAAAGCGCTTAATATGTGTTCTATTCCTTTGGCTTTTACAAACAGTTCGACTTGGTCGTTGTAACGAATTATAGCGTTTTTAATGAAATGCAACAGATCCAATAGAATACTGAAAATACGGTTTCACGCCGTGCACGATTTGGTCGGCTTATATTACTTATAATATTTCACAAATGCGAGGAACAAAATAATAAATATAATGACAATCGTACTTTTGGTTGATGTTTCTATCGACGTCCTCGGCAAAGTACAGTTCGAACATCCTCGTTACCATGTCAAATACCATCGGATGTGTTTCGGGATTCTGCTGGTTCTCTCGGAAAAACACGTTCAATGTATTCAATCCGTACAGGCTAATGTCTTGAAAACCGTATTCTTGGGGTTTTAGCGTATCCAATATGACAGCTGCAACAATAAAAAAAAAACCAGTACGGTTTAATATAATACTTTAACGTACACAACGTGACTGCGATTACAATTGATCAATGCGTCGGCTTTGAGAGTCTTAAACGTTCGAAGCATATCGTAATCGTCATTTGAAACGATTCCTATGCAAACTATAGCGTTTACCATTGTGCAGGAAAAACTTTTTTGATTTTTCAATGACCTAATCAAAGCCACTAATCTGTGTGCAATCAAAATAATATTTTCATTGCTATCTTATTGCAGTGACTAAGTGTTATACTTATAACAGTCAACAGTCATTGTCTCATTAAATATTAACATGTTTGAAAAATAATTATAATTTTACCATTAACTTATATCGATTTTAATTCATAAATATTTAAGTTTCTAAGAGAAATGTTCTGCTTTTGGAACGTAATATAATTATAAATAAATGATATCGTTCAAAAAACATATAATACATAAAATATAATATGTTTCTTTAGAAATGTATAATTTAAAAAAAATTAAATTATATATATATATATATATATTTCGACAAAGCTAGTGCGTGTTTTACTGTCAAAAATATCACACGTCATAAAATACATATTATAATATAATATCAAACATGAATAAAATACTGAACTCTTTGCAGCATTCGGTTTTTATCGAACTGTCGACGGAGTACAGCAATAAATGCGGTAAATTTAACAGCAATCGGCTTAGAATGGCATATAAATTATCGCCATAAATATCTTTTGAATACTCAACATTCAATAGCGTTATAAATTCTTTTATCAAAAACGTGTTGAGTTGCTGAAACTACGATATGGGTTCCAAATCACAAAATAAAATACATAACCGTTAAAATATACAAACGAATATTATCATAATAATATTTACAAATAAATCGAAATAATTATAATAGGCCTGTAATGCCCAATATTGCCCATAAACAATATTCTAACTGTATGAAATTACCTTGATTTTTGACGACAAATTAACAAACACTTTATTCACAATACCTAACATGATACTTTTGAGTATAAAATTTTCATTGACAGGATTAAATGTCACGTCCTTCAACCAATGTGAGATGTGTATGATTTCCGGCCAAACGCATAACATGACTATGTCTTAAAAAGTTTATAACCAAACTAATTATTATTTCACGATGTTATGTTATTATTAATTAATGCTTGTAGGTATTAGGTTTAGATACGAGAAAATACCCGTAACGATGTCGTCGGAATATTCATCTTCATCGATCGAACAATTGTCCACGATCTCACCGAGTATATAGCAAAAATCGTTTCTTAATTTCATACTATTCTCGTTGTTTCTCTCGGTTTCAATTTGTATATTGTAAAGTACGGTTCTGTATGAAATACAAACTGTAGTCTCAAAAACGTTGAGCTAAGGCCAGAGATGTAAGACTGAAAACTTTCTAAAGTTTGCAAGTGAAACTTTTCATGAAATTTTAAAAGTTTTAAAGATTGTTGTAATGAAAAGTTTTAAAACTTAGCCAAAGAGTGATGGATACTATTATTGGAATATTAATTGTATTTTAAGAAATAAATCAATAATACCTAATAAATCACTATTATATAATTTGGTAAGATATATTGGTAAGATGGTGGCATGTTATTAAGTATAATTAATAGTTTTAACTGTGGAATAGGTATACAAATCAAATTAAAAGGGAAATTAAAAGTTAAAATATTTTTTGAAAAGTTTTATCAGGCCAGTAAAAACATGAATTTCACATATCTGGCTAAGGCCGTGACCGTCAATAATTGGACATAAATAAAATATATTATAAACCTACTCCAGAGTTTTGCG
>NC_042494.1:156707888-156726054 GCF_005508785.2 Acyrthosiphon pisum
ACTATTTAATTTAAAAATGTCAAACCGAATGTAGTTCTCTGACAAATGACGAATTGGAGGTGATGAGAGTGTAAATTAGCTCAATGAGCGATAATCAGTGTGCAATATCATTTGGGTACCATTGGACCATCACATAAAAGTCGTGGTTTACAATACTATTTTATAAATATGAAAAACTATAAAGTATTGGAAAAACTAACGAAAAACTGTGGGCATACGGGAAGCAGAAGACTTGACGTCTTACGAAACACCAGTTTTCGACGAATTCAACTTTTTTACTACTGTGATTCAGAAAGCAATAATCTAGGGATTTGAAATTTCCACTGAACACTTGTATAAACAATTTTAAGTCATTTGAAGTTTCTGATTCTTTTTTGTAAACGTAGTTATGTTTAAAAAATGTTAGTTTTTTTAATTAAGAGCGATACAATTTTAATAAACCGTTTCTCATAATTATTTGTTCTTACATACACTAAAATTATAAAATTATAATTTTTCATCAAACGATGTGTGTGATTTAGTTGTAATTTAAAAATATTAACCGTAGACATTTAAACATTTTCATTTTCCACCATTATTAATGTCATCATTTTTTGCCTATTATGAATTTTTTTAAATATTTATAAGAACCATTGTAAGCTATTTATACAAGGAACGACAAGAACCTATTCACACTATATTGTGTTGTATGTTGAAAATTAGGTCAACTTACCAAAATAAGAAATTACTAATAAAAGTATATAAAGTATCCTGTGACGGTACCAGTATCCGAGTACTGTGCCAACGCGATTTGTGGAAAACCCCCGTAAGTCCATCTCTATCTATTGGTAAATTGTTTTTGTCCTAAGTACAATTCTGTGACTATCTCCAATTTTATACAATATTTCCTTTTTCCTAACAAATCCACCGCAGTTGCGTCAATTATTTCCAAAATAAATGTATTAGCTATATAATAAATCTTTTAGGTATACACGTACAGTGGTCTCGGAAAAATGGTTAGTTTTTCGATCAACAATACGATAATACTGTGTTCACAATTTACCCGATTGATCGGACACGGTCGCGACGTTGTACGAGAGTTTCAATAAATCGTCGAGAAACGTTTGGCTTGTGACGTTCCCGATGAGTTCCATCAATGTTTTCGGTAAATCGCTCATTCCTACGGCTTCGTGACAACAACCCAAGCTGACCGAGTTTTCCGGCACGCTTTGGCGCCTGAGTATGGACGATTGGAGTACGCCGAACAGAAGAATATTGAGTTCGGCATTCGCGTGGACCAACCAAATGCATTTGGCTTTACGGCACAACGGAATCACAACTTATTATTTTTTTTCCATGACATTTTTTTATCCCATATTATTCATAAAACTTAAAAGTTATGCATGGACGCACATCAGGTGAAAGTTAAGCAGTGCTAAAATTATATTTGATGTTCCTCATACACTTATACGCATAACTTATAAGTTATAACGTCATGATAATTTGAATAAAAATATAGATTTTAATGAATAATCCAACTAAGACAACGAATTAATAATAATATCGCAATTATAACAATTATAAATCAATGAAATAAATGCAAAAATAAATATTATAATATAATAATATAGGACAATAGTATATTTATAGAGTTAGAGAAGACAATTTAGTTTAAGATGTTCAATTTGTTAAAATATATTCAATAATATGCACCTATATTTTCAAAACAAGTCATCATAGATATAAAAAAGACATGGGTGTGTGTCAGAAGACACGACAGAAGTGAATATTTATCTTTGATTGGAATATATATTATATATAAATATATAAATAAATAATAACGAATGTATACAATATTGAGTATAAATAAAAAAAGTGTCTTAATTTAATTTACGTTGAGCGTTAAATGCGTGTTAAACGGTCCGCTGTCGCCTATTCACTTCAAAAACATTTTTAAATACAAATGCAATACGCAAACCCTGAGTGTTTATTTATTTGAAATCTAGGGATGCTAATCTCCCTTAATCACCCCCCTCCTTATGTGCGCCTATGAATATAATATATATTGCACACGTTAACGCACCGTTCGTTGGATGAGTAAACGTATATTATTAATTATAATTATTGATCGATGAAATATATTTCAAATCAATTTCGAAAACCAAAAACAATAATTATAGTAATATTATATTATATTATCACCCATTACGTCGTAGAACCGTATTAATATCGGTAGCTTATTTGAACATTCCATCACAGAGTTTAGAGTCGGCGGCATCAAACACAGGGTCAACATCCCATCGAGATAATGTGTATATTTCGGTTCGATCGAAAAGTTTTCAGCCAAATACTCGATTATGTCGTTCGCATAAAACAAATGGTCAAGCGACTTCAGCGTATAAAATATAAACACACAAAATATAATAACTACCTATACAGTTATTTATACCCAATTCGATATTATATATTTTGAGCTTAATCATTATTAGGTATCTACTGACAAAACGATTACAACTTTAGTATTATATCAATTGCAGTGTGCACGGCTAGCCTACTTATGCCTACTTATACCTACTTATAAATACTGGTTTTAATTTCTAAACGAAAAAAAAGAACGGCGTACCGACATACAGTGGTTGTAGGTAGGTAGTCGGACACATAATATGTTCATTCCAGATATGGTATATACCAGGTCGGTGCTCTGGTATTAAAACTTTCTATGAATCGATCGTCTCCGCGGATAATTCCGCGCCACATCGGTCGTATTATGCAATATTAACGCGCGAAAACAATCGGTCTGCGATTACTGCAGTAAACTAACAATATTATTATTATAGGTATTTTTTCGCTTTGTCCATTGTCGATCAATGCACTCAGGCCGAAACCTCGTAGTATCTGCTTCTCGTCGATGAGGGACATTATGCACTTATACGCCGTAGGTTAGGGGGCTTAGCTTAATTTATCGGTCCTGTAATAACTTGTCATTTTATTGCCTTATACTACGCCATATTTGACAACCGTAATAACTTATTGCGACTAGGGTTTGACCGGGTATAAGCTATAAAAACTCATCTTTAATTTATTAGATAAACGTTGAAAAATAAACATTGATATATTTTGTACAAATAAAATATATTGAAACTCATTTTAGATTCTGAGCGGAGCGATGAATGTATTGATTTAAAAATGATTTGTGTTTTTTTTTTATTATTATTTTTTTTTGTATATCTGTCATCACCGTTTTGGCCAGTAAAACTGTTTCAATATTCTTCAACAGTATCTTGTTTGATGGGGAAGTGAACATAGTTGGTGCATTTGGAAGGTTAAAACTTAATTAGTTTTCAAATACGCAGGGAAAAATAAAAAAAAAATTAAGGAAACACCACAGTAAGTTGTACGCAAAATAGTTTTTTGAAAAAATCGATTTTGGTTTTTGGTGTTACTCTAAGACAAATAACTTGACACATGAAATTTTCTTTAAATGTTTATATTAGCATTTTCTGTACACGATAAAATTTTAAAAATATTTTGACTTGTTTTAGTGGCTTGCGGACATTTTAAGTTTCTAATTTTTTTTTTTTGTCTATAAATGTCAATTAAATTTTATTCGTTGAGTCGAAAAGCTTGAAAAACGTATACAAGGCTCCTGATATATTGTTTCAATAGCAGTTGAAAAATATTTAAAATACATAAGCACAATTTTTTACAAACATTTAAAGTTCGATTTTTTACAAAATCTATCAAATTTAAAAATTAAAAATTATTTTGTAGTTAAAAATTTAAAAAGTTTTCAACTTTTATAGGTAAGATTGAAAATGTAAAAGAAAGTTCCACGTATTAGGTTATTCTGTTACCAAAAAATCTCAAAAATATTTCTTTATAATATAGTTATTTTATGTTCAAGTTTGGACCAAAATTCATATTAAATAACCAAGAATAACGATTTTAGTCGTTTTGTGGTAATTTTATAATATTAATTCAACTTACCGGCTACCGTATAAATAATAATAGTAATAACAATATATTAAATATAATTATATAAAATATCCACACTGACAAACCGTCTCCACTCAGAATAGTTTTTCGTATACAATGATATTATGTCATTGAATTCAAATTTAATATAATCCATTATACTGCAGTGACCCACTTGTAACCTACTGTACAGCAGAGCGACATCCACTTACCCGCTTTTTTAAATATAATATTATATAATATGTTGATATATATAGTTGTGCACGTATACTATTCGATTCCAAAGTGTTTCATATTATGTCATTAGAAAGTACAACGTCTTAAAGTTGGTACCTACTGTGAATTAGTAAACATTTGAAACAAAACTAAGTAAAAATCAATTATTGGTCATCGACTCGCGATTCAAATTATGTATAATTTATTTAAATCGGACAGGATTTTAAAAACGAATTACCCGGTGAAATTAGTTGAAAAAGTACTTTTTTTAATGTCTATGACGTGCGTGTGTGGTTCCTTACATAAAAACCATTAGTCAAGTGAAATATTTATAATATTATTGGTTGTTTTTTTTTATAAGTATCGGAGATTGTGTATTTGTTCCACAGCGAATGCTTTAAATTGTATGTTAATGATTTGAAAAAAATAAATTGTAATTTATACACTAAAACATTGCAACGACAAATAATTCTAACAGGATATTTGTGTACATAACACCGTGATAATATTATTGTAACGAAAACACGACTTACTAGACTGCAGTTGGTAGATAATTGTATTATCTGTTCGATGTACTTGCATACCCTATCGCAATCGTGGTAAGCATTTTTCACGCACAGTGAACATTTTTGAAACAAGTAATCGAGGTTAAATGTATTTACTATCGGGAAAGGATCAACACAGATGTCCATTTTGTTAATTGCAGTTATATATTTTGTTATACTATTATATTAATAATTGAATGCAACAAAATTGGTGTGTTATTGTAAGATAATGTAGAAACGAATATATATGCCTATTTACATAGAAACAAACACAATAAACAAACGTGTTATCACGTTACCAAATAATATCTACAATAATATTTTCATAGATTAGAAACTTTATAAATTAAAATTTTTTATATATTATCAATTTTTTCTGTTACCTATGTTTCCCTGCTTTATTAATTTTTACGCTCTCCTGCAAGATCAATGCCATTTTAATAACAATGCAATGCAATAACAAACTATAGTTTTATTTATAATATTGTTGATTGTGATTTAAAATATTTCTTGAATGTTTTTGATAATATAATTATTATTTAAAGAAATTGTAAACTGATATCACCGATAGACCTTTGCTACTATTTTGTATTTGCTGACATAATATTGATTTATCATGTAATATTACCGGGTTGACATTTATCAAATAGGTAGTTATGATAAATATAAATAAAAAAAAATATAACGAACGCTTAACGGAAGAGTCTGTTTTATTTAGCAATGTCAATACATATTATAATATATTAATTACATGACGTATTGTTTGGATTATGGCATTCTTGAGTTTGTAATGGATGAACTACATTATTTAACAGATCTGAAACAAAAATGTATTATACAGTTAACCATTAATCATTACACTCAAATGTTTAAAAATTAGAAATTAAAACGTTGTATAATTTGTTTCTACTCTCATTTGTATGAATGGTTTAAACAAACTATAGTTGTTAAAATTATGTCTGTAAAACGGGTATAGTATATATTATACATGTATTAAGGTATGCTATTTATTTAAATTTACCTTTTGGGATCGAAGAATTTATCTAGGGCTACTCGTGTTAACTATTTGTATTATATTTATTGCTATATTGTTTAGGTATTGATTATTTTTTTTTAACTGAAACCTCTTAATATAAATCATATTATTATAATATGTCACTATAGTCACACTTTCCAATGGCCTTCCTGCTGAGAGTTTATTATCAATAAAGAAAATATTATGTACATATTATAAATTTCAAGTTCTAAGTAGGTAGGTACATTAAATGTTGATTTATTAATTTAAAGAAATATCAAATTAATTATAACACCACGCTAAATTATTCAATAGGCGACGTTTGTAACTAATTATACTAAGTCGTTTAAACATTTTCTTTATGAAAAAGGGTTTGAAAAATTAATTTATTTTTCAGTCAAGGCCCCGCGCAAGTTGGTCTTTATATGTTAAAACATATCTATCCAACTATAATTAATATTATAATGATTTAAACTTGAAAGCAGATTTGCGTTATTAAGAAAAAAAAAAAAAAAAAAGAGTTTTACTTTGTAGCATGTGTAGACAGTATTTAAACAAAAACAAACATATTTTTATTCTTAAAACTGACTTATATTTTATAATACTTATTAAATTAATACTTTATTGATAATTTTTTTCGGAATAATTACAATCTTGTCTTAAATGATGGATTTTTTTTATAATGTTATCATACTTTTTGATAGGAAAAATAGTCAACTTGATTGTTTTTCATACCTGATTTATATTTTCTATCCGTTACTATTGAATTGATATTTATTTTATGATTTAATATATACGCGTGGATATAATAGAGTTAAAATGAGAACAATATGTGTATTGATTACTAATAAAATCAAATAGAATTAAAACAAATGCCGGTATAGATCATTTCTACGATCACCGAAAATGATACTTATCGTAGGTAGGTACAACTGTAGGTTTATAATATTGTAAGTAGGTACTCACCATCGATTGGCTGGTAGCTGGGGCGGCTTTGGCGACCTTGTTGATGGCCTTGGGAGATTGGACTTGTCCGACGACAACAATGTTCATGGATACCTTTTCAGCGCCCATTTTTGATGTTGGTTGGTTTTCGTGGAATAAAATACGAAGTGAAAACTGAAAGCACAAAAAAAAAAATAAGAATTAATGGTCATTCGGACGACCAACTGAAACCATTATTATTCATAAATCACATTATACTCACCAAAGAATAGAATTGCACAAAAAATGCGTTATGCCGAAATCGAGATCCCGAGCGCCCTTTTATACGCTAATCTCTCGAGGATTGATAGAAGTGGGACGGACGTGGCGTGATTATAATTTTATGGCTCGGACGTGGCGTGATTTTGATATTATTATTGTGGGCTGATGTTTTATACTTTATACATAGTGCACTGCACAATTAGTCGATTTACAAAATGCACATATGATACACAATACAAACCGATTAGTAACTCGAAATTACGTAGTTCATAAAAATAATTTCGTAAGAAATGTACTTTTTGTTTTGCTTACCATCAGCTACTTCATAAAGTTATTGATATTCAACATGCGTTCTAAACAGAATATTATAAAATATGTTAAATTAAAAGTAATAAAGAACGTAAGACAAACAACTTAGAAAATAGTGATAAATTCATAATATTACATAACTTACCTATAAAAGAAAAAATTGTCATAAGCCAATTAAAAAAAATATTTTTCTAATTTTTAACACAGAAATAATTTATGTCATTAAATATTGTCGTTTTTTAGATTTTAATAATTGTTTGATACTATGTCTGGTCAAAATATTTTTTTAGTTCAAATTGGAGCATTTTTCATTATTTAACTATAAAATATTCAAATATGTAATTAGAGCACGAGCCTCTTGATCTCGGACTCGTGAGTTCCGAGTTCAACGTCGGGCACCACTTTGTCGTATCCTAAGCGTATCCTAGCCAAACCTGCTATCGTCTTACCTAAGTACTCTCTAAGTCAATGACCCAACTATGATTTAATTTAGCTGGCGCTGTTGCTCATGGGGGGAGGTACACATGTTGTATCATACATATTAAATTTAATTTAAATTCAAAAACTTAAATATAAATATAAAATAAAAAATATAAAATTTTAAATAGGTACTCACAAACCGTACAAAAATACCATAAATACTTTTAAATTTATATCATGTTTAATGAATTCTAATATAACTCGAATATTTTGTGAGAATTTCTAGTTTCTACATTTCTTCACTTTTGAGTTACAACAAAAAACCAAATTAGCATTTTCTAAAATTCAAAAAATTCCAGTTTTTCATAATTTTTTTTTATTTTATCGCACAAGTACTTGGTTAAATACTAGGACATTTTTACTTTTGACTCCCTCCTCCCCGCTCCCGAAAACCAACCAGATAAAATGTTCTACCAGCAATCACGCTCAACGTTGAAATCTTGAAAATCATGTACCTATGTTTACTGCTCCAGAATGTGGTGACAGAAGGAAAAATAAAAATAAAAAATAACTAAAAACACTAATCATTGTAAAATCAATACATTTTCATCTTTTTGCTCAGAATCTAAAACACTAAGAAATATAATATTTTTTGTTGTATGAATATATGTTGTTGGTACCTATACGGGACTTAAATCCGTTTTGAAAATATATTTATCGTATTAAAATGCAGTTGCGGCTGTACCTTTTTTGCGGTAATATATAAAATATATATAGTAAACAGATGACGTATAATTTAATCACGTGCGAGACTTGACGTCAGATAGCTGCTCGTGTCAACTCGAGTGCGCATATGTATATATATACCTATATATTATATTATAAACGTTTCATAATTCGCACGTTGCCGGGTACGTCTATCCCAGACACAATTTTCGCAGACGACACTCGCATTTGTCTCGATAAACAGCGTTCGTTCGAAAATTACCATTTCCGGCCCATTATTATTACGTCGACCTTATCCGACTACTACGCGTGTGCCAAAATGTATATTATTATAAAAGAGCTTTGTCTTGCGGGGATACCGATCAAATTATTCTATAAAATAGATATTATTTCGTATAATATATACCGTCAATCAATGCCAGCACACCGATTTAGTTTCGATATCGTATACAAATACAAAGTAGGTGTCGTTTGGATATATATAGCGTCCATCTATATCATGTTCCGATGTGTTTGGTAATCGCATTTTTTTTTATCAGAGTTCTAACGACCAAAGTCAAACGTGTATAATATAGGTGAACGCTAATTATTAATGATTAACAACACACCATATTATGTATAAATAATATTATCATTGATTTCATCGGACCATAATTTCGCTGAAAACAAAAACTTTATTTTGTTAATGTTGTGTTATTTGATTGTAAAGACTCTCGGTAGATTGATGTGTGATAAACATGTATGTCTTTAAAATTAATTGGTATTATTTTTATTTATTTTTTAAATTAAAGTAGATATATATCGTCACCTAAGAACCATCATGGCCAATCTCAAAAAATTCAAATATGCGTTTTATATATCAATAGATTCGTATTTTCGAGACACGCGAGACCAAGTGATTAGTTTTGATGTTTGACCGTTAGGTTCGCTGTAAAAATTCCAAATGTCATCATGGCCTATCTAAAATTTTTATTAGTGGTATCATAGGTGGTATCATGGCCTATCTAAGATTGTTATCAGTGGTATGTTATGTTATCATGGCCAATCTAAAAATATCGGAACTGCCACCAATAATAGTAAATAGAGAGCCGTCAGCAGCCAATAATTCGATGAAATTAGTTTTACTAATATTATAATTATTATTGACAATAAGATGAAACATTTTAGAGTTAATTAATGTCAAAAGGTATACCAACATTTAAAATTCCTAACAAAAAAAACTGTTTTTTGTTCACCCTGAAAAGTTGGGAAAACTGAGATTGGCCATGATGGTTCTTAGGTGGCGATATCTATATAGTTGATTACCCTACATGATATCTTTTTACATTACAGCTGGTTACAGAAATATGCCATACTTTATTGTCTTATGAATATTAAAATATTTATTAGGTACTATTAATATAATTCACCCGGTGGATCTCCCACATTATAAATTAAGTAAAACGAAACAGAATAGTTCCAATTACAACGTAAGCTCAATAATACACAATATGCATAATAAACATAATATTATAAATTATAATTGAGTGCTTACGAGGGTTGAATAAAGCAATTTTAAGAGTACCCACCTGCAGTGTTAATGCGAGTAAGACTAAATGTGGTTTAAATGATATTATATTAGCATAATTAATTATAATATTTGTTTGATATATTTTATGGTCCACTTAATCAATCATTATAAAATATTTTTTTGCGAGATAAATCAAAAATCGATTGTCGATAATTTATTTATCATGGTAAACCGTCATTGTAATTTTTACTGCATCGAAAAATAAATGCAAGTATTTTATTTATTTATATATTATATTATATATATAATATTATATACATGCACTAGCTAACGGGTTATTGCCCGTAAAGAATATTTATTGCTTTTGCTTGCACGCGTTGAATGAAAGAATTGTTTATTGTTTTATTTTTGGCGGCTCCTAACTAAAATGAAAACCAATGAAAGCACCAACCAAATCTAATATTTGGAAAGGAATTCAATAGATTTTGAGGTTTCCGATATTTCCGAGTATTGAAAAATACACAATCATTTTTGAAAAAAATTGTAGAAGAAAAATGTTATATTTAGTGTTGGATAAAATTAAGGTTATTATAATAAATCCCGGAAGAGAAGTCCGAGGAAAAAATTCCGATTTGATTTTTTGCCGGAAAAATAGTCCGACCACAAAATGAATAAACAGAAAAAAAGTCTACTTTGATTTTTTTCATTCAATCTATATTAGACAGGTTGTCATTTTTTCCAATAAATAAAGTTTACGACGGAATGAAAGAGAACAGAAGCAGCTTCAGTGGCGTTCTTGATTATTTTGATTCCACACACGTCAATAGTACTATGGAAAGCCAGGGAAAAGTATGAATATAACATATAATAAAAAAAATTGTATTTTCATTAGAAATATAGAACGTTTATGAAGCTACGAAGACTGTCAACATCGCACTAATAATATTTGCAAGAGTTGAAATAACCGTCTTATGTATCTTGTTGGACAGGCGCACCCAAGAGTCCAGAAGTTAATTTCTAAAATGCGTGAAGAGTTAGGAATATTAGTTAGGAGTAAATAGAGCTAAAATAGTGGTACATATAAGAATGAAGTGGATGGATTCCAGCACCAAAAAGACGGAAGTTTGGTAACACCGGTGAACGTTTTAGAAACTTATATGCTGTAGAGTGGCCAATAATGAAATATTAGTGGAAGAATTTTTAATTATAATATTGACAATTGTATTCGTAAACGAAATAAATATTAACGAAACATTAGTCTTAAATTATATTATAGGTAAATTCTCATATCATTCATGTTCTATATCGACAAATTATTTTTCAGTATTATTGATTTTACATTATATCATATATTATTTTACCTTTCATTATATATTTTATAATATTTATAAATCAAGACTTTTTCTTTGTACTTTTTTAGCAATTCACATAATATGATAGTTTCATTTTTTTATGCCTGTAAGATGTAAATATACAAAAAAAATGTTATATAATAGATAAATATATTATGCAATGAGTAAATTGAAAATAGAAGTATATACAGTAAATTATGGTTAACATCAAAATAACGTTATTTCCTATAGGTAGTAAATAACAGTGGTTAATTAACAAACCAGTATAATTATCGGGATTTATTGTTTTTTTTTTTTTTGGTGTTTTATTTTAGACGAAATCATTTGGAGCGAAATCATACCATATCTGATCAATGATCATTATAATCGTAATCATTGTTCCTATAGTATATTGATTATTTATTATATGAGATAGGTAGGTACATAGGTACATTTTAAATACATATTATTTATGTCATCAATGTCACCATAAATTGAAATTAATAAATAACAGTTGTATACCTATAATAGTTGAATAATATCAAATTTTACTTATCACTTATCAATTATTACCTATAATATGGTCCAACAACATGGACCTCGCGGAGTAATGATTGCGCTAGGATGCATCTCCTGTACCTAGTGACTTGTAATCTCAATTACACACTATCAATATCATGATTATAGGTTATGATTAACATTATAATATAGTGAATATACAATTTATCACAGTATTACGAGATATTAATTATCGGTATTAATTTTAAGTAATATTTCTTATTCCAACTTAAAAGCTAACTCTCTATTTTATCACAAGCATCGGCTTAAATAAGTAGATAATTGTATTTATATATTATATATTTTAGTGTGTTTATATTATACAAATAAAATCAAAAAAAAAAAATTACTCTTAAATCATATTATACATTAATTTTACTACACTTTTGTTTACAGGTTGCATATGATCCATGCATTCTAAGCTGTTATTGTACCATGGCTATCATACAATATGATAATAAACAATAAACGAACCTTTTTTAATGTTTTGTAAAAATAATATTCGCGTACTATGATAGTATAGGTACGTTATATATTTGGATAATGTTTCTTAAAACTAAATAAATGTATAATGAGGTAATCAAAAAACAAAGTAAATTACGGAAAAGATTGGTATATTTTGTTATGTCAATACATGATATTGATTAGATACACGTACTGTTTGGGCTATGGCATTTTTGAGTTTGCGATGGATGAATTACATTTTGAATTAACAGTTCTGAAACAAAATAAATAAGCATAGTGCAAAATAAATATTGAACACAGCGGTATGTAATAATAATTATAAATTAGATTATAAGTTATACTAGTCATTTATTTATCGTGTACCTATCATAAGTCGGTATCAAAAAAAAAAAACAAAAAACAATATGATCATTATAATATTTAGGAATTTAGGAGAATAATATTATACTGCTACACTACAAATTAGAAAAACCTTAAATATATTTAAGCTACATAATAACATTTTGACATTTTGTGGTTAATTAATTTTAATTATTTATATGATACAAAAGACTCAACGAGATTTTGGGTCTCTCCTCTCTAAACAATAGTGTAAGTTTCCTAGACATTTTTATATATACCTACTTAATATACAGAATGTAACAAGAAGACCTAACAAAATAATGCTACTTAAACATATGACAAAAATTGTGAAAATTATAATATTATGGTTAGTAAATAACTAAAGAAATATACTCATGTCAGGAAATTCGCAAAAATAATATTTTGAAAAAAGTTATTACGTTTTAAATTAATTTACTCAACATATAAACCACTTGATTTAATTTAAATTAATTTTTTTTATTTTCACAATTAAAAAAAAATTATAATTGTTTTTATATATCATATACGTGTAGCGCAAGTGACTATAAACTATATACATAAAAACAAATATTGATTAGAACAAAAGTTATTTCATCTATCAGGTCTTCCTGTATCCTGTGTAGTGAGCTTATAAATATAATATATTGCACCCTTCGAATTTTTAATGAATATTATAATTAATATACGTGTGGAGCTTTAAACTCACCATCAATTGGTGGCTGGTGGCTGGTGCGGCTTTGGCGACCTTGTTGATGGCCTTACAAGATTGGACTTCACCGACGACAACGATGTTCATGGATACCTTTTCTGCGCCCATTTTTGGTTTTGGTTGGTTTTTCTTGGAGTGAAATAGAGTAAAAGACTGAAAGATACAAAAAATCAAAATCAAACAGACGTTTAAATTTCGAGCGTTGTGTAATAACGCTAAAACGAAAACAAAACATAAAAGTTGCCGTTATTGTTTCGCAGGTTAAGTACTCACCAAAGAATAGATTTGCACAAAAAATGTGTTATGCCGGAATCGATGAATCGGTCTCCTATTTATACCCCTGATTAGCGTCGGATGGCATGGTATGATCGCACAACGACGAACGGCCGTTGGTCGCCGACAAAGTGGTGCCACGTCCTGGTTCGGCGTTATAGGTATTATTGTTATTGTGTTTACACCATTATTGATATTATTACTATTAATATAATGCTACACATTGTGATAGATTGGGTAAGTTCAAACTACAATATGCTCGCACCATGTAATATTATTATATATTTTATAATAATATATAATAATACACAATGACTGCAGCAGAATAACACAAATTGCTTAAGACGTTGGATCATAATAATATGTATTACGAGTATATATTATATTATATTGGTCACAGGAGGCTTTTTTGACACAGTTTTACGATTAATATTATACTATTATATACAGTCGAATACGACGTGACAGTATTCATAGGGAATTTTGAAAGAAATTGTACCTGCGCGTCAAGGTAAACAATGAATAAAGAAACGAAAAATTATATTAGTAAGAATTAGTATATAAATTACCTGTATAATCAATTGTAGATCTTCACTGAAATTTACTGCATTATCATAATATTTAAATATTATGAAGGTATATCGTTATGGGGAATAATCGTATAACAATCGTAAAACGCAGTAGTGTATCCAGGGATGGGGTCTAATGGACTTTAACCACCCCTTTTGGACGTACTAAATCAATAGATTTCCAAGTCAAAAGCAACGACGGATGAAGCGATGATGGTTGAATTTGGTCAAAATAAAACTAATCAACTATTTTTGTTGCTGCTAAATTTGTCCTGATTTTGAAAATATATGTTTACCTTATACCTAATCTATAATATAAAAATGAATCGCAAAATGTGTTGGTAAGCGCACAACTCAACAACGCCTGGACCAATTTGGCCAATTTTTTTTTTCATTTCAAATTTATAGGTCCAGTTTAAAAGTATTAGAGTTTATACAAAATATAAAGTAGAATGTAAACTGTTTTATTTTAGATAATTATATATTTTACAAGTACCTACAACGTAAATTATTACTGTTATTATTAATTAAGAGTTACATTTTGCATTCAAAGTCACTGTTTTGAGTAAGTACAGAGTATTGTTATCATTCGAGGACTCGATATGTAGCGACAATGTGACTTTGTAATATTGTATGTAGGGACTGGTTTTAAAACTGAGTAAATAGTCTCATTGATTACATATTAGGTACCTACTAAAGTTGGGTCAAGTAAATATAATATAAACGTTATGTACCTACGTTTATTTATAAGCTAATAATTAACAAACAATATATTTAACTCGAAAGCGTAAAGTTAATTAGGAAAAAATTAAAAGATACTAACTAAACTTTAACTAAAATAAGGTGTGTATTAATGTATTTGTCCCCTGCTGGGTCAAGAATAATAAATTCAGCAACTTACGAATTTTTAAATAATAACAATAAACATTTTGTTGTCTTACTATACCTTCTAATGTTGCAATACTAGTAATGATTTAGGCAATTACATACTTTTATTGTGCTAACTTATTCATTAAATCAAGGATTAAGTATTTGGTATTTTATTAAAATTCATTGTATACATTGTGTGATTACATAAAAAATAATTCATTAATTTTAACTTATAGGTACCTGCAATTATAGCATGTGCAAAGATGATTTTAACTTGGTGTGTTTTTGACATAAACTGGAAAAAGCTAAGGTGCCAAAATGAATACATCGGCTAGTTATACAATTATATACATTTGCTAAGAAAATCAACTACTTAGTTAAGTTAACAAAAATAATAACTTTTTAACTAGTTAATGTTCATCTTTGTATACCTATACTATTGAAACATAATAACATAGGTAGTAGGTACTCATATTCCGATATTTAGAATTAATAAATTTCGTATTGAACCTATTCCGATTTCCGATAGTGCTCAATTATTATATATAATATATGTAATATAATATTAACAAAATTTATTTTATAATTTGTAAGTTTGTAGGAACTATATTGAATGTTTAAAATTAATTCAAGAGATCAACTCATTAATTAATACTGGTCATTCAATATTGTATACCATTGTATTTGGTTTTTTTTGGGGGGGGGAGCTCTTCAATAAATTGCATAATATCAAGATAATCAATATAAATTGCAATCATCATAATACATAGATAGGCACATCTCAAAACACTTAATATATTATTTTAAACATAAAATATTTTTATTGTAATTCATCAAATAAAACATAAAGATAGTTTTTATTAAATGCGAAACGAAATCTAAATTTAATTTTTTAAATGAATTCTAATTTTCGTTTTTAAAGTCTTGAGAATAGGTTGTTAGTATTACAACTCACTGGTTTTCGCTATTAAAACATAATTTAGGTATAGAGGAAATATACGAATTTGATGAAGTACAACTTACTACAACCTATATGGTACCTACTAAACCTTACTATACACTATATAGTATAGATGATACATTTAATAAAAAAACACTCATTATTTCAAAAGTATAATAGACATTTTTGAAAAAAAAATATGTACATGTTTTCAAGTCGTTAAAAACCAATTTTTTTAAAAAATATATAATTTTTTAAGTTTTTACTTTAATGAATAAAAACATACAGTTTTAATCTCAAACCATAATTTGGTTTACCACACGTTAATAGTACCTAAGACATTATATTCCATCATAACCAGTGAAGATGTAATAAGAATTACCAAAAAAAGAACAGAAAAATTGACTTTTATGATTTAATTTATTTTAATCATTTCACTATACAATTTTAAAACAATGTATATTATTTATTGTAATAATATATGTATAGATTTTATTGCAATCCATAGATCATTTATTTATCTTCAAAATCATATTATATATAATAGGCGAAATTATGGACCTTTAAATTGAGTTTTAAAAAAATTATTTTTCATACACTATAATGGCCTATATTTAGGGCATTTTTTATTACCTCTCCCCTAGGTTCGCCGCTGGTTTCCTGTATTATACATAAATCATTTTTTTTATTCTAAAGTTATGATGAAGGTAATATATTCTATAATAAGAATCAACATCAACATAAAATATATTTTCGTTTTTAATGTCGATACAACTTTTAAAATAACCTTTTACTCGCGTTATTCTTTATAAGACATGCGATTTAAAAATTTACAATTCGTCAGTTTCGTTGAAATTATACGAATAAAATTCACGCAAACATGCGTTTTATCGCATTTTTAATAATAATATCAGTATAATCATGCCACGACGCCCCACTTTCCTCGGCAGCCTCGGATGTATGTATAAAAAGGCATCCGGCTTCTCGATTCCGGCATAAAACATTTTTTTTTGTGCAAATCTATTCTTTGGTGAGTACTTACTAAACAACAATGACAATATTATCATTATTCAATATTCATTATTCGTATATTTTGATACGCGTTATAACACGTTTTCATTAGATTATAGACCAAAACTTATTCGTTTGTTTTATTTTCGTTGCAGTCTTCACTCTATTTCATTCCACGAAAACCAACCAAAATCAAAAATGGGCGCAGAAAAGGTATCCATGAACATCGTGGTCGTCGGAGAAGTCCAATCTCCTAAGGCCATCAACAAGGTCGCAAAAGCCACCCCAGCCACCAGCCAATTAATGGTGAGTGTCTGTAACTAAGCATATTATTATAATAATAGGCACCTATGTATGATAATAGTATTAATTATAATTTTTGGTGGTTAGGTAAATATAAAATTTAACTTATATACCATTCGTTATAATTTGTTTTTCTCAATATATTCAATTGTTATTTTTTTTTTTTTGTGTTTTCACTGTTTGTATTATTTCATTAATCAGCTAAATCACACAAATGCAAAATTTAATATCGGAAAATTATTTCAGTAGATATACTTATAGAGATATATTGTAGTATTTAAATAAATAACCTAATTTTGAATAATTATATTATACCGTAATAACTTTTGAAAACTTATTTTTTTGTCTCAACTTAGCTATAAACAAAGTACAATTTAATATTATAAAATATATTATTTTCCTACGTTTCTACCATATAAAATACAATTTTATTTGATTTGTGAAAAATAATATAAATTATCAAAATATAGAATTATTTTTGATTAAGGTTGTAGAAACCTATACAATAATATTAATCACGCACAAAAATGCATTTCAAACGTAATATTATACAGTTATAAGTTTATAACTTAAAGCATGTGTGATTCAGTGGTTCAAGTATTGAAGTTTATTCCTCAGTAATTAGTTGTTACTGCAATACTACCTATTATGACTTATAAGCTCAAATTAATATTCATTACAATATCTTTGTTTATTATTTTGTTTCAGAACTGTTAATTCACCATGTAGTTCATACGTTACAAACTCAAAAATGCCATAGCCCAAATATTACAATAATATGTAATTATACCAACATGTATGTAAATTAATATTATGTACATTGAAAAATAAATCAGTCTTCTCAGTTATTTGACTTTTCCTGTTTGTTTGGGC
>NC_042494.1:156726154-156727923 GCF_005508785.2 Acyrthosiphon pisum
TTATGCATATATATATATATATATATATATATATGGATATATAGTACAATATATTATGTACATATAGTATCAATAATGACTGCCTGCAGGCTGCAGTACCTATACCTTAGATTTTTCAAAAACATCTTTTCCATAACACTGTTAATCACACATTCACACCTAATAATATAATATTATACGGTTGTCACGTGTAGGCCGGTACAGGTATTCGTTCGACAAGCGGCTGATACCGGTGTGGACGCTCTACGCGTGTCTGAACGTGTACGTGGTGCACTACAACTACCTGGAGGGCGTGCGGTACGTGGCCGGCTCGTTCCGGACGTGCTTCGAGGAGTCGTACTGCTTTGCTCTGATCGAGCTGCTCAACCGGAATCTGGGCCCTTCGTCTAACGTGATGTGCTCGATGTTCTACGGTCGGTGGCACAAGATCGCCGGTCTAGCGGGCGCCGAACGGACACTTCAGTTCCTGGATGACACCAGGGACGCGGTGCCGCTTGCCGACCGTCGCGGCCTGTCCCGAGCCGTCTGGTACGCCGCGCCAGCGTCCCTGGCCGCGTACGCCTCGATGTCGCAGATCTATATGATATTAGTGCCGCCGACCGTAGTGGCTGCGTATTGGTTCAACGGCATGGGCCAGATGGTCGTTTACATACTGGTGTTCGTACAGTACTACGTGCTGGCCCGCGGGTTCAGCCGGGTAAACGACATGGTCGAGGCGCTGGACGTGGCCCGCGACCCGGTGTCCGCGGGCCGGTTGCTGGCCCGGTTGACCAGCGTCTACGACGAGCTGTGCACGCTCGCCGGCCACGTGAACAGGGCCTACGCGCCCGAGATGCTGCTGCAGTGGGCCTACAACATCATCCGCGTCATTATGGTCGTGTTCCGACTGATGGAGATCGCGTCCTCACTGGACGGCCCCATGGCCTGGGCCACGCCTTATCTGCTGGTCCAGCACTTGGGCGAGCTGTTCATATTCGTGGTGCATACGTCATGCGTGTGCACGGTCGGCGACCGCCTGTCCAGCGAGGTACTTACCTATATGTAATATGTATATAGTATTATCATATCTTAACGTATATTATGGTATACCTATAATCCTAAGTGCACCGCCGCCTGGGCCTGGCTGAGTAATTTGGTATCGCAAACTTTCTTAATGCTAGAAATTACGATAAAATATGAATTTTAAGTCTCTATCTTCTGTCTTTCAAACGGCCTCAGTTCTCTGGTACAAAAATGTGCATAAAGCCCAAAGTGCTCAACATTTAAAATTGTTGGTACACTAAATGTTATTAAGGCTTTTAGACCAATAAGCTAGACAAAACTGGAAGAATTTGGTTTGACAGATTTTAATTTTTAAAACGGATTATGATAGATCAACAAGTTTACTAGGGAATGATCGGGACGATATCTAAGAATAAAAATATCGAAAAAACATGATATTTTGTATTTATATTATTCATTATGACACTGATAATAATTGGAATATTCAAAATCGCCTCGATCATTCCCTGGTAAACTTGTTGATCAATCATAATCCGTTTTCAAAATTAAAATCTGTCAAACCAAATTTTTCCAATTTTGTCTAGCTTATTGGTCTAAAAGTCACTTTTTTTCATTAACTGGAGCCCCTTTCAGCCCTCATAAGGTTTATTTTATAATATGGAATTTAAATTTATTGAAAAATATTATAACACACAAAATTAATGTTTAGATTGGTCAAATCTACATTAGTTTTGACTTTTGACAAAACCGGCCGCAGTCCCCTTAAA
>NC_042494.1:156729641-156730484 GCF_005508785.2 Acyrthosiphon pisum
TTCTATTTATTTAATAATTAAAAAGGGTGGGGTAAGTGGATGTCACTCTGCTTGTACAATTAGGTTACAAGTAGGTCACTGTATAATGGGATAGTATTAAATTTGAATTCAAATGATATAATATCACTGTATAAGAAAAACGATTCTGGGCGGAAAATGGTTTGTCAGTCTAGATATTAGACATATCTATTGGCTATTATAGGTTTACTTATCTATAGTATTAAAAAAAAATTGACCTATAATAGGTATCAATAATAAATTCCAAATTAATCATATCACAATATCCATTAGGTAACGCGTTATACATCAACAACAAACCGTGGTACTATCATAGATATATAATAGTATACTTATTACTTTAGAACTTTCAAGTACCCACAAATAATATTATACAATCACAACAAAATAACTAAAATAGTTATTCCAGGTTTTTTAATACGTAATTTCGTCCAAATTTGAACTTAAAACGACTATAAAAATAAACTGTTTAAATGTATATTTTAGATTTTTTGGTAACAGAATTAATTACTTAGGTACGTGGAATCTTGTTTTAAATTTTTAATTCTTAGATACAAAAATTAAACATTTTATACATTTTTAACTACAAAATAATTATTCAATTTTAAATTTGATAAATTTTGTCAACATTTAAACTTCAAATACTTATAAAAAATAATCGTGCCGATGTATTTTTTAATATTTCTCAACTGCTATTGTAACAATGTATCAGGAGCCCTGTATTAATTTTTAAACTTTTGACCCCCCAAAGTACCAACTAGATTCACTTTCCTATCAGAAAAGGTACAGTTGAGAAAATCCAAGCTACTTTTACTGTCCTAAAAG
>NC_042494.1:156730534-156731622 GCF_005508785.2 Acyrthosiphon pisum
ACGATTTTTAATATTTTTCATTTGCCTTTGAAACAATATACTAGGAGCCTTCTATTAAATTTTCAAGCTTTTTTATCCAACAAATAAAATTGTATTGATATTTTTAGAAAAAAAACTAAAAAAAAATGGAAAATGAAAATGTCCATAAAGAGCTCAAAATAAATCAAAATATTTTGAAAATGTTATGGTGTATAGAAAATGCTAAGATAAACATTCAGTCAAAATTTCATATATCTACGGTCATTTTTTTTAAAGCTACACCAAAAACCAAAATCGATTTTCTCGAAAACAGATTTTGCGTAAAAATTCCCGTTTTTCCTTAATTTTTCTTTTGTTTTTCACGGCGCTTTTGAAAACTATTGGAAAAATTTTACTTTTGACCCCCCAAAGTACCAACTAGATTCACTTTCCTATCAGAAAAGGTACTGTTGAAGAAAATCCAAGCACTTTTACTGTCCTAAAACGTGATGACAGACACAAAAAAAAAAAAATAAAAAAAAAAATAAAAAAACACACATCATTGTAAAATCAATACATTCATCGTTCCACTCAGAATCTAAAAAATAGATATATTCTTTAACTTTATAGTTTATACTATATATTATTGTTATATATTATTTTAAATCGTATGCAGAGTTATATGACGTAATGTGGTAACTCATATTATATTTACAGAGTATAAAAAAATTTAAATCAGAATAACACAATATAAAATTTTACATCTGAATTACTATATTGATTACGAACACACACTGTGGTTACGGAGTTTATTATATGTATTATAAAATAAATTTTAATTTACAAAATCACTAGGTAAAAGGTGTTTTGTTAAATAAGGAAAAGTAAATTTCATATTCTTCTTTAGGGTAATATGGTATATTTACAATGGGTGGGTATAATTATATTTTTTACAATATTAGGTGCATTGTTTCAATTGTTTAATACATTACAGACTGCATCTAATATTACAATAGTACCTAGTAGGGCTCGGATTTAAATGCCCTAAAAATATCAAAAAATGACCTTTCAAAAATGCATTATTTATTAAATAAATTCAAATTATTATTAAAAAAGGCGGGTAAGTCGTG
>NC_042494.1:156733646-156779410 GCF_005508785.2 Acyrthosiphon pisum
GACACAGAAAAAAAAAAAAAAAAAAAAAAAAAACACACATCATTGTAAAATCAATACATTCATCACTTCGTTCAGAATCTAAAATAAGTAAAAAATGAAATTATATTTGCATTACACTGTAAAAAAAAAAATTAATATTAAAAAATAAGTTAAAAATTAAATTACATTTGCGTTACAATAAGAATTTTGTCAGCGGCAACTTTCACCTCACATATCTTACAAAATAAAATTTGACCATCCGTAGAAAACACATAACTTACCATATTCTCTTACGTATCTAAAAAGTCGGTCCAAACATGGCATCTTTACTTTAGGCATTTTAATTTTAATCTTTGTTTTGTTTATACAAATATAAAATGCAAATTAAATAATATACGTAAAATTTGTAACATGTGAAATACACCTGCAGTAGATACCTTCGACGTAATACGCAACATGACTAAAAGCGTCCAACAATCGGCCACGCGTACCATCGATATAATAATATCGCCCTATAACAAAATACTCCGATAAAAGTTTAGTTGTATGCAATAAAATCGGCTAATTGGATGGTGTGACATAAACATGTGATTGTCTTAAAACCGAATTACCGGATGTTAAATAAGTTAAATAGATCAAAATGAAAATAATTTATATTACGTAGTACTATACTATTTCGTAGTACATATATTTCAATGAGGTCAATTTTTTAGTCATAATACGAGAAATAGGTCAAAAATGTCCTAAAAAGTTAAAAAATGCATTAAAAACGTCAAAAAATACCCATAAAATGTTTGTGGTTAGAACGCGAAGTATTATAAACATATTTGTAGCTTGGAAAGCATCACGTAAGATATCCCAAAAAAAAAATGCAAATGCATTGAAATCCGATCCCTAGTAGGTACCTAGTGTTAGCATCTTTATGTAAATGGATATAAGGATATTATATTTTATTACTATATATTTTTATAAGAGCTGCAGTCTGCAATATTCTCTTCGAGAAAATATTGAATAAAAGTACGTTTCTGGCCTGGTGTGGCGCTATGGTTATTCTTAGTCACAAAACGTGTTCTGAGTACAAGCACCAGCAGGTGTCACTAGTTCCTGAATAGGTGACCACCCGGGTTTTAGTGAGAAATTCTCACCTGATATACACGTGTTCAAATCAACCGTACCATCCCCGACATTAAAAAAATCTAACATAAAATAGCCAGTGGCCTATGTTGCCATGCATTTAATAATAATAATAAAAAAGTATATTTATTGGACATTAAAATTGCTAATTGTAATGGGTACGTTCTACAGTAAATAGATTTTTCTTTGTTGGAATCTTAGAAACAAAAATCAACAGTATGTATAAATTACCTGAGTTGGCCTATGAACTAATTAATGATCTACATGACATTATTATATATTATTACGTAATTTATTACGGCTGTTTTTTTTATTGTTGAAATATTTTATTTTTATATTAGCTCAAGATAAGCCATAATTCTATTTCTATAGATTTATTTCTATTCCACTATAGTGAACATTGAACTACTTGACACAACTTGACTTTGATTTCTAAATTCAAATACTTTTACGTACTATCTAAAATGATGACAAGAAACGTAATCTTAACAAAGATTTATTTAAAAATTAAAAATACATTTTTAAAAGGCATCTACCTACTAACATAGTTATAAAAAAAGGTGGATAAGTGGATGTCGCTCTGCTGTACAAGTGGGTCACTGTATAATGGATAGTATTAAATTTGCATTCAATGATATAATATTATAATATCACAGTATAAGAAAAACGATTCTGAACGGAGACGGTTTGTCAGTCTAGGTATTAAACATACCTATTATAGGTATACTTATCTATAGTATTAAAAAAAAATTGACCTATAATAGGTATTAATAATAAATTCCAAATTAATCATATCACAATATCCATTAAGTAACGCGTTATACATCAACAACAAACCGTGGTACTATCATAGGTATATAATAGTATACTTTAAAAGTTTCAAATACCCACAAATAATATTATACAATCATTACAATCACAACGAAATAACTAAAATAGTTATTCCAGGTTTTTTAATACGTAATTTCGTCCAAATTTGAACTTAAAATTACTATAAAAATAAACTGTGCTTATGTATTTCTTAGAATTTTTGGCAACAGAATTAAATATTTACGTGGAGTCTTGTTTTAAATTTTCAATCATTAGATATAAAAGTTGAACATTTTATAAATTTTTAACTACAAAATAATTATTCAATTTTAAATTTGATAAATTTTGTCAACATTTTAACTTCAAATGCTAATAAAAAAAAACTGTGACTAAGGATTTTTAATTTTTTTCGAATGTCATTGTAACAATATAGTAGGAGCCTTGTATTAAATTTTCAAGTATTTTTACTCAACAAATAAAGTTTTATTGACATTCATAGAAAAAAAAACTAATTAAATTGGAAACTGAAATTGTCCGCAAACAGCTCAAAACAAATCAAAATATTTTGAAAAATTTATCATATATAGAAAATGGAAATATAAACAACCAGTGAAAATTTCATGTATCTACAGTCATTCGTTTTAAAGTTACACCAAAAACCAAAATCAATTTTCTCGAAAACAGATTTTGCGTAAAAATTCCCGTTTTCCTTAATTTTTCTTTTGTTTTTCACGGCGCTTTTGAAAACTATTGGAAATTTCAAATTTTGACCTCCCAAATGCACCAACTAGATTCATTTTCCCATCAAACAAGATACTGTTGAAGAAAATCGAAGCAGTTTTACTGCCCTAAACCGTGATGACAGACTCAAAAATAAAAAAATAAAAAAACACACATTGTAAAATCAATACATTCATCGTTCCACTCAGAATCTAAAAATAATTTCGAATTTTTAGTATTTTAAAGTGCATATTTGTTCTTTGTTTATTCTTCAGTTCTTAGTGCATTGAAATGAATCTAGAAGTAATAACCATAACGAAAATTAAAATGCAATAACATATTAATTTGTTATTTAATTAAGTATATAGTATAATATGGAATAATGTGGGAGTTTTTTTAAATCCTGATTGCAGTATAATAATATTATAATAATTATATACAGCTATTTAATTTAATTTCAATCGAGATGCAAAATATATGCAATACGTCAAACCTATACAAATGCAAAATAATAAAATTGAAAACGTCAAAATGAATTGAAATGTTTAAATCAAAACATTTGAAGCAAACTGGCTGCAGGCGTCATCGTTTCCAAAGCCCGAATTTAAGTCAATACTAATTTCATCGAACAATGTACCCTTTAAATATTTAATAACGACAAAATATATGTGTCGTTTAATGTATATACGGTCGTAAATTATACACACGCACACCGATCGATTACTATATACATATACGTTACACAATATCCAAGTATCGCGTATTTCTACGCAATATAATATTTTAGGTGGAAATATACTCATGTTGACTTAATATTATGGATATAGTAATACGGCACAGAGCACGGACACTACGTGCACGCCCCCACGTCGTTATTGTAATACCCGAGTGAAGGCTTTCGGAAAAACTTACGATTTTGGGGGTTTGAAAAAAATGATCATTACCCATCGCCAATCCGTTCGACGTGCAGTACATAGAATATCATCGCTGTTGTGTTGGATTTATAATATAATATTATATTCATTCATAACACTGCACCGCGGCTGCTGTTGCGACTGCCACAGAGCTGATCTTCGGGACATGTAGGTATAATCTATCTCGTCGCGGACCTGAGATCGCACACACCGCCTCGACACAATAATAATAATAATATCTTTATCGTCGACCCGTTTGAGCATTTTTGGGCCGTGAAATGAAAATAATCGATAAGCGCACCGACGTCGGCGACTGTTACGGGTACATGCGTCTGACACACGCGTTGGCCGTGTGCTGGGGATTGCCCATCACTCGCAGACGACTTGGCGGCGACGAACGAGACGGAGACCCGGACGTGGTGCGAGGTATAAAAAATATAATATTATGACGAGGTATGGCAGCAGCAATTATTGCCGATTTTTTTTTTTTGGTATTTCTACGATATTTAATAGTAAACGATTTCTGCCGCACGACCGCGCTGTATGAGTGCGAGAGTCACGATTATAATATTATATTATCTACGGTTCCCGAATTAGACGGTAGATGAGATTATAATATTATTATACACGCTCAATCCACCCGTGAGTCATTAAGACGAGTACCTACTGGAGTACGGTGTCATTATCAGGGTTGGGTCAGAGGATACCTACAAGGCTACAAACCACTAGGTACTCGGTAAAAGATAAATAACATTGTATTTTATTATTTTAACAAATATAATTTAATAATAATATTATGTTATTACGTCATATTGTTGCTATTTAAATATAATAATAATAATAATTGTCGGTGGTTTTTCATATTTTCAAATATTTTCCATCCAAAATGAATAGGATAATTGATAAATAAATTATTTCTTCAGGGTTGTTAACATATGCGGATACTGAAAGTATTAGCCGTACACTTAGAGTTGAGATACTATAATAAATGTCCCGATCTGGTGCTTGTGTGTGGGTAAAAAATAAAAATATTTAATAAATTGCTACAATGAATGCGAAACCAACGTCCAAAAGTGACTAATCGAGTAAAAAATATGATGGTTATGCTTTGTTAACCATGGTTTACGATTAAATACCTCCTATATCTCGAATAGTTGTATGAGTCGTAAAGCACAACGGTTGACAAATATTCACCGATTATATGGGTCGTGTTGGACCATCTTAGGAGTTATGATATCAACGCCGTCACACCGATCACTAAAACAATATAATGGAGACAAAAAATATGTCTAAACTCAATAAGCAATATAACTATTTCTATAATAATACAAATAATTGTTAATCTTAAGAAAATAAATTAATGATTATAAGTACCTAGGTATCATTTTTAGTGTATCGAAGTATCTTTCGATGAAATAATGTTATGAAAAACAAAAACTTGACACGTGAATTATTAAAAACGTGTACCACAACCCAAACTACTCGATATTTCCTATTACAGTTTCGGGATAAAATTATATTGTTTTTAAGATGCGTATTTAAGTTACATGTATCGAAGATACTGCCCAACCCTGATAATTTATATCGATGTCCACGCGGTTATCTTAGTCAAGGCGGTTCATCTAAACGTAACTTATAATAGTGCGACCATCAACCAACCTTAATTATTTTGTTTCGATTATAAATTCAGATATTTTTTTTATAATTTTGATAAAATATATCAGTATAGGTACCAACACCACTACTCACGTGCCAATTAACATATTTTACTGTTCTCGCTCCACGTGGTACTATTATATACATTATACATATTATAGAGTGACGGCCGATCGATTGATTTGTGATAGATCCGTATAACCAGAAAAACATCTTAATATTTAATCCGTGTCAAATATTTATGATAGCTGTCTGCATAATACGATAGGTATTCGACATCCCACCACGTACGAGCTACATACATATTGTTATACATGATGTACACAGGTGTAACGCAGAAGAATAAACTGTTTAAACATCACAGAATCACCGTTTCAAACGAGTGAAAGAAAAAAATTAATCCTAGTAGGGAAAAAAATAGTTATAATCGATTCATTCGATCCTAACCCAGTATTCGGTACTTTGAGAAAAAAAAAAACCATAAAATGTTTAATCTCCATCTAAACAATAACAAGCGCACACGAATTGCGACCCGTGTCAGATAAATGTACTATTTTAGATGAATTGAGTGCCGGACGCAAGCTATGTAGTTTTTTTCACGTGCAGGATCGTAAGTATAGTTTTTGATAATTAATATTAGTTGGTGGTATTTAATCATGTAAGTGAAAGTTTAATTAATTACGTGTTTTCAAATAAATTATTCACTACTGCTCACATAATATTATATTAAATTATTATTTTTATTGTAATGTACTAATGTGTATCTAATTCCATATTAATATACAACACATTAAAGTATTAAACACATCGATTTTAAATAATTTTATTGCGCATAAAAATCAGGGATACGATTTCTTACAATATTATAAAACGTAGCATTAGGTACAATGTTTTATATTTTTTACAAGCGTTACACCGAAATAAAATAATCAAAGTCTGAATAAAAAAACGACGTAGCACGCTTCGATGAGGTTCACGAGGATCAATACGAAAAAGTTAGAGCATAAAAGTTGTAGGTAGCTATAATAATGAAAAGCACGCTCAAAGAGTACCTATTACCAAGTATAAGGTACGTGGACTTCGTGAAGTTGGTATTATACCTATATTTCAGTGTAGAATACGATTACTGATGAGTAATTCACTTAGTGTTTCTAACCCACAGGACACAGATACGCGTTCGACTGGCGCGTCGTTCCAGTGTGGCTGGCGTACGCGGCGCTGGACGCTTTCATCATGTACTACAACTACTTGGAAGCTTCCGGTTACGTTGGCACGTCGTTCCGGAAGTGTTTCGAGGAGTCGTACTGCATCGCCGTCATCGAGCTAGCCAACCGGAATCTAGGCCCGTTCTCGGCGCTAGTCTGCACCATGTTCTACGGGCGCCGCCACAAGGCGGCCGCACTGGCCGGCACCGAACGCGTGCTGGTGTTCATCCGGGACACGGACCGGGACGCGGCCACAAAATACCACTCAGCCGCGCTGTTGTCACCGGTCGCCAAGTACTACTCGGCTGCCTTGATGGCCGCGTACGCGGCGTGCATATGGCTGTATACGGCGGCAGTTCCGGTGACCGTCATCTTTCCGTTCTGCGTCAACGCGCTGGGCCAGACGGCCGTCTACAACCTGATCGCGTTTCAGTACAACGTGCTGGGCAATGGTTACGCGCGCATCCGTCGGCTACTGGAAGTTGCCGCGGACGCGTCGGGCCATCGCGCCCGCAAGTCGCTGGCCGCGCGCGTGGCCCGCCTGGCCCGCGCGTCCGACGACTTTGGCCGGCAGGTGGGCCACCTCAACCGAGCGTACGCGATGATTCTGTTACTCAAGTGGCCGTACAACGTGGTCCGCATCATCATGGTCGTGTTCCGCATCATCGAGCTGTCGGCCACCGTGCATGAAGGCCGGCCGTTCGCCCGCGTGGCCACCGTGCTCATCGTCGAACATGTGGGCGAAATGGTCCTTTTCCTTGTGCAACTGTCGTATTTCTGCTACACGGGCGCCCGCTTGTCCCGCCAGGCACGTGTTTTATACGTCTGTAACGACAATAATAAGATATATCCTAATAGTTATTATTTTTCGTTATTTTATGAACTTATGATGTTGGAGCTTTAAAATATTTACAATAGGTTTATAGATGGGTAATAAGAATATTGGAACAATTATTTTTATTATACTTTGCCCTTATTATCATATTAGGTAATATACCTACAGCGGTATAGCGTTGCACTATGTCCACGTGTGTAAGATAAATAGGTAACTTCTTTGTATCTAACAATTAGTCCTCTTTAAACTTGTGCCGTGGAGCATAATAATATAATGTTTAAATGTATCGTTAGATAGGTATTTTGAAAAAATTCAAAACTAAATATACCTAAGTATAATGAATGAAATCAATTTATTCAAGAAGCATAGGCGCCGCCAACTAGAGTAAAATTTATGGGACTGCAAGAACCTAACCTAACTTTGGTGAAACATGAGATACACCCCCTCCCCCACCCCTATTTATGATAAGCAAAATTATTATACATTCAAATATGATCTAAGACATTATATTATCAATTAAGTATATCATAATAATACTCATATTTAAATTATAACAGTTACATTTTTCTTAGTGAAACTTATTTAAAATACTTACAGATATCGTGATTACATCTTGAGTCAATGTCAGTTATTATTTATCAATTTTTATAGGTCCTAAATATTATAATCAGTAAATAAACAATTTTTTTGATCAATGATTTCTGCATTTAAACTATTATTATGTACAACTCTAAGAGGTATTGTCCTATTCATAATGTATAAAACAGTACATTTAATTATATTATTAATTTACTGTAATAATTGATGATAAAATAAACGGTGATCATTGAGCGTTTCTCGGAAGGTAATCAAGACAAATATTTAAAAATAAAACCTACTGAAACATACAGTTACCAAATTTATTATGTTTTACGTATTTCTGTACGCCCTAAAATAACAAACAACATTAAATAAATTAATGTTACGTTTCTATTATAGATTTAAGAATCTTAAAAAAAGAATATTTTGATAATTTTTCAATTTTACTAGTCAATACGTTATTAATTATAAAATCATATAACTTTTTCTATACCAAAGCAATATTGTAAAACATCGTTACAGAATATTCGGGTGTGCTGTAAGTAATATTGATATTGGAACTTGGGAGGGCTAAGTATCTACTCCTTACCCCTCTAGTCCCACCGGTTGTGAACATGACTAGAAAGTATATAAAAAATGCATAGAATTTCGATAAAAAAAATTTGCGAAATTCATAAAATTATATTGTTAATTTAATAGCAGTGGATAATAATGTGGGGTTCTAATGTATAAGATAATTTTCTGTTGTAATAATGTTTAAAAATGTGTTGTTCGAGTTTAATATAATAATAACGATAATTAAAAAATTATATTATCGCCTGCAGGCCAACAGGACAGTAGCCAGTTTACAAAAATTGAAACTCCACCATGGATCCCATCTGGACTTGGATGTTAAAAAAACGGTATAATGTATAAACTATTATTATTAAACAACAACAACAAAATAGTAATAATAGATTGTATATGGTGAGTTGTCATTTTAGGTCGAAATATTTTGGATACAAATGAATGCTAGAAAAATAAATTCTACAATTGGAGGATTTGTTATTGTTAATATGAACTTTATGAAAGCTGTAAGCCTACGAAAATATCTCGAGTGTGACGTTGATAGATAACAATTTTTAGGTTAAATTTTTATGCTATAATATAAAATTACGTATTTTGTTTTATAGATGTGTGGTATCATTGCAACATACTTCCTAGTACTAATTCAATTCAAAAGTCAAAAAGACAAATCCAAACCATTGTACCTCGTCTGGAATTAGGTCTATTACCTCAATAATAATTATTTATACTACATATTCCTACGACATAAAACGAATCAATCAATCAAATGTGTTGATTGAATATGGCATGATTATTGTATAGCTTACTGTCAATACTTACCAATAAGAAAAATAAACATTTTCTATAATGTATTCAGAATTTATTAAATATGTATACTACTATGAAAGAAAACTCGTTATAGTATAAGATAACATTTTAATTAGTTTTCAGATATATTTAAAAATACAATACGTTCAATATATATTAACGAATGTTAAGTAAGTGACTTAAGTGAGGCAGTCAACATTACATTTTAATAAATTGCATTAATTGTTATTATATAACTGATTTATTTATTATTTTTATTAGAATTTATTCAAGATCTATTAATTTATTGGTTTATTTAACTGAAGTATACATGACATTTATTTTCAAAAAAATATAATTTACAGGCAATTTAACTCTCCCAAATTCCCAGTTATTACTCAGTTAATAAAAAAATAACTTGTTTCTGTATTTAATTTTTTGATACTCTTATTTGATGATGTTTCGTTCTAATATATTAAAATGTGTAAAATTAAACGAAACATCAAAGTAATTGATATTACTCTAACTTGCATACAATATAATATACCCTACAAATGCCTGCACATGAATGTTATCGTATTGAAAGTCAAAACACCGCAGAGTCCAAATAATTTTTTAAGACGTCGGAATATGCGTCTACAAATATCAATATATTATAGTCAAACTACTTTCGATAATAAACTCGGTCGCCATAAAATAATACTATATTATTGAACAGCAACAATATCGGAACCCATAATAAACCAACCGATTACGCCTATATATATATATATATGTAGATTCCAAATCAAATAGTAAATATACCAACGCATTAAGCGAAATTGTTGGCGAAATTGTTGCCGTGCACAAATAACGCCTACAATAGGTATGTTTGTACGGGTCGATGGGGGACGCAAATTAAGCACGTCACTGCAGTACATCTGTTGTTCGACTTGACGCGTTAGGGGTAGTTTTTGTCGACGTTGTGCTTAGCCCTTTCATGGAATACAAATTCGTTTACAGCTGACTCTGAGTGCAACGGCGGTCGTACAATGTTCGGTTGCGAAATGCAAATCATCAGTGATTGTTACGGATACATGCGTTTGACCCACGTATTGACTGTCTGCTGGGGAATGCCCATAACTCGTAGACGGACCGATGACGTCAAAAGCCACAGAGATTCCGCTGATGTACACGGTGGTAAGGTGCCATGAACAGCTTAATCGACTATAATTAAAAGCCCGAATTGACCAAACAAAAAAGGAAAATGTAGAATTCTATACTTAAGCCCCCTTAAAACCTGGCTGGTGGGTGTCAAAATTGATTATCTAAATTAACATGTTTTTCTTTATTTACAGCGAGAAAGCTTTTAATAGATTTACATCGTACTTTTGTGAATAATGCGTACCGACGCAAATATTATTGATATATTTATTTTTTCAAAATGTATAGTACAGTAGATGTCGCTTATAAGACTAACTTTGGGAACAGCACAAAGTAAGTCTTATAAAGTTAAAACCGATTGAATCTTATAGGCAAAGGTGGGAATATTATGGTAGGTGGTAATATTTAAATTAATTACGTATATTAACTTAATTTTGTTAATTTTACATGTTATATAATATTGCATATTATTCAATTAATACAATACACATAAACACAATAATAATTGCGATTAATTTGATATGCAATAAAATGTTTTCTACATATTATATATATATATAGTATATGGCAGTGGTCTTCAGCCTTTTTGAATCGTGACCCATTGTTTTGCAAAAAAAATTTTCACGTCCCTTGTCAACTTTGTCGGCCATCGAAAAAAAAGTCTTTAGCTGCTAGATCAGGAAACAGTTAAGACTAACTCAAAAATGTATTTTCTTATAAAATGTGTGTCTTACAATTTAAATGGTGAGTCTTATAGCCAAATTGTTTTAAAGTGTATTTTATTTATGTACGTTCGGTCCGGACGATTTTGAGTCAATAATAAGCGACTGAGGCTTATATCCATGAACCTTAAAAGCGGCGCCTACTACATTTCAAAAACGTTTCACGATTTTTTAGTGCATTAAAATGTAAAGTCCTTGCTCTACTTGTTACATTTATTTTGAACTCATCAGAACACGAAATTCGTCCATGAGCAAACTCATCATATTACAAGACTAGAAGTTTTTTATTTGTTTGCCACCCGCAGGGTACAGATACAAGTTCGACCCGCGTGTAGTGCCCGTGTGGTTGGCGTACGTGGCCCTGGACGCATTCCTCATATACTACAACTACCTGGAGGCGTCCGGTTACGTTGGCGAATCTTTGCGCAAGTGTTTCGAGGATTCGTATTGTTTCGCCGTCATCGAGCTGGCCAACCGGAACGTGGGACCGTTCTCTGCGCTGGCCTGCATCATGTTCTACGGTCGCCGACACAAGGCGGCCGCGCTGGCCGGCACCGAGCGCACGCTGGCGTTCATCCAGGACACGGACCCGGACGTGGCGGACGGCGGTCACGTCCGGCCGCCCGACTCCCGGTACTACTCGGCCGCCGTGATGGCCGCGTACACGGCATGCATATGGCTGTACGTGGCCGCCGTGCCCGCGTACGTCATACTGGCGATCTGGCTCAACGCCCTCGGCCAGACCACCGTATACGGCCTGGCCACGTTCCAATACCACGTGCTTTGCCGTGGTTATGCACGCGTAAACAAGCTGCTGGAAATGGCCGCGGACGCGGTGGGCCATTGCGGACGCCCGGCTCCAGATTGTCGGTCACTGGCCACTTTGGTGGCCCGGCTGGCCGACACGTACGAAGACTTCGGTCAGCAGGTTGGCCACCTCAACCAAGCGTACGTCCCGGGTCTGCTGCTCAGGTGGCCGTACAGTATGGTCCGTCTAACGATGGTCGTATTCCGCATCATCGAACTGTCGGCTGTCGTGAAGGACGACCGGCCGTTTGCCCACGTGGCTGCCGTGCTCATCGTAGAACATGTGGGCGAGATACTCTTGTTCCTGGTGCAGCTGTCTAGTTTCTGCTACGCGGGCGCCTGTTTATCCTATCAGGCACGTGTATGACCTCACGTTATTTAAACGTGACCGAACTAACCGATAATATAATAAATATAATAATATTATATTAGAATACGATGACTAATAAATTAATATAATTTTACGTGTAAGGCAAGTGTAATACACTTATTTTTTTTTCGAATTGCGTACGGTACAGGTAAATAGGAAGGTATAATACTATAATGTTCGAATTACACATACCAGTTAAAACAGATATAATAACGAATATCAATCAAAGGTTGAAAGAATAATCAGTATTTTAATATATAATTTATTATATTACTGCAGTAATTTCAAATTTGTAATTATCAGTGTTGGGAAATATCTAGATAAATTTATCTGGATAAGTTATCTAGATAAAATTCTTGTTATCTATGAGTACTTATCTAGATAATTTATTTAAATGAACTAAAAAAAAATTTGATAATTTTAAATATTTTTATTATTTTATTTTTACATTTTTCTATTTTTCATCTATTACATGGGAAACACGTCTATAAGTAATATGCATTATAATACCATGATTTTAATATTTATCAATACTCATTGTTAGTCTGGAGTTTTACATCGTAAACAATGAGAAAACCCTAAAATAGAAATATGGACATGTAGTAGGTAAGATTGTAAGAATAACTAATAATAGCAAAAGCAAAAACATCTATCTCTGCTACCCACCGGCCACCACCGAATGATGATGGTTTCATTAGCTGATACCCGTTTCATATAATTGTGTACAAAGTATGAAAAAAAATTGAAGGGGTCAGTGGATAAAGGTGTTAACTAATATTTTTAAAATTTTTCAAGTTAACATACACTAACACGTTTATCCACTAGGTACAACTAATGATTAATTCTTCTTATAACACGTAGGTAACCATAACTATTATTGGTAACTACTAAATTAAACCTTATCAAATAGTGATATAATGTTTATAACATTATAACACCTTTATTCATGCAATAAAATGCATTTTTGAAAAAAATTTAGTTGACACCTTTATCCACTGACCCCTTCAATTATTGTTTTAAACCGACAAAAATAAACCAACATTCGTGGATATTGGACTCACAAGCATAATAATATTATAATAATTGTAATTTATAACAATTTAATATTTATAAAACCCTATTAGAATTCCCGGTATTTCAGTTATCGCTTAACCGATCTGTACGGCCTCTGTCCTCTGCTTTAAAAAATTTTAAATTATGTATTTTTTTTTTTACCTGTAGACTCAAGTAGGAATCCTGAATATTTTCAAAATTAAACATGATATTATTTCATATTTATCTAGATAAAAATGTACTAATTTTTATCTTTATCTAGATAAAATTTAGTATAATTATCTTTATCTAGATAAATTATTAGTTATCTATTCCCAACACTGGTAATTATACACAGCTACAATTTCAAAATTATAATATAAAAATATTTATTTACGTTTATTTTTAAATTATAGTTACAAATGTTATTGTATTTACCATCTAAAAATGTATCCATTAATATTTTTTTTAAGCTAGATACCTGAAAAATTCTCGTACATCTATTTCTAATTTCCTTTATTATCATATTTTTTTTTAGAGAGTATACGTTGCTCTCTGGTATTTTAAGGAGTTTTACTTAAATTCTCTGTTTACATTAATATCTAACCAGTATGTAACAATTAACACTAGCAATATATAACTATTGTCATGACAATCATTGTATTAATCATTCCACACTCACATGCAATAAACTTCAATCAAAATAAATATTTATAAGTCCGGATTGAACAGATTGAGCGTAATTTAAATATAATTTGTTATTGACCAGAGTATAATAATTCAAACATAAACTTTTTTCGAATCAGAGTAATCTTTTGGTTATTTAAAAAAACTCAGAGCAATTTTAATGTTGACATCTTAAAAGTATCAACTATCAGACACCTCCCTCAAAGTTTTTGATCAGAGCATTTTTTTCTACTGAAAGGTGTCTCCAGAGTCTAAAGTTCAGACACGAGTATCAAATAATTTAATTTAATTTAAAACACATGCATCATTGTAAAATTAATAAGTACTTTCTCCGTTCCACCCAGAAACTGAAATAAGGTTACTCTAAAAATAACACGCAATTGGACGTGACTTTTGATTATATAAAACAAGTTATACGAGGGTTTTGTGATGATTTTAATTTATTAATGATGAGATAATTGATATACCAACATGACATTGTAACCACATGATATCATAAGAGTATAAGACTCAGGATTCTATAATATAATACCATGCGGTTCTTAAAATAATCGTTACCCATTTAAGACATGGATATAACTATGTCCTGAGTTAACCATTTCTGCACCACGTTCCCTTATATCCACGAAAGTCAAAACTATGGTATGCTACTCTATAGCAAATCGATTTGAAAAATATTATAAACGATTTGTCTGCAGGCTGCAATAACACGTCAATATAGTATAAAATATAATTACAATGTACCAATGGCATGTAATTGTATCAGAATAATATTATGTTGTATAGTGTTTAAAAGTTTCACTATATAATTATATTATTCAACATTAATAACTTATTTGTATAATCCAGGCCCAAAACACTACAGCGAGCTTGCAAAAGTTAAAACTTTGTCGGGGACAAAGCCTTTATCTGAACTCGGATGTGAAAAAGAAGGTTAATATTATAATTTATTTAATTTAACGAATATCGTAACTTTCCGATTTTCAACCTTGTGATTATGATTTCAGATCAATATTTTTTTAATACGAGTGAATGCAAGAAAAGTTAACGCGACAATTGGAGGTTTTGTTATCATTAATATGAATCTAATGAAAGCAGTGAGTCTAATTATAATGTTTGTGGTAATATTTTAACTAGCATATTTATTTTTATGAGATAGGTATCGATGTGGCCATTGTTGAGCTATTGTATGATCTGGTGTCTTTAAATATTTAATAAATTATACGTATTACTTCATACTATTTCCTATCACTGTGTTCAAAATTCACGTTTTAAAATCAATTAAATATCGCTACCTACTTAATATTTTTTCAAAATAAATATTTAAAAATTACATTATCATAGATTGCGATTCGCATTTTAATATTGAGTTTAAAATCATAACGTCATGAAATATAAAAACGTTATACAAAACCTTCATTGTTATTTGAAACACAAAATAAAACAATATACCAATGTAGATAATTCGTAGCTATTAATATTTAATATTATGATTAAATTAAAATAAATGAGTCCAACTAGTTCTTAATAGTTTCTAAAATAGTTACGAATCAACTTTTATACGTTTTTAAGCAATAGAAATTAAAATGGAAATTCTACTAAACTGCTTGGATCGACATACAGCAATCAGATTTTCCACTTTCTATTTTTCACTCAAACCTGTTTGAAAATTGTACTTTGTCTATACAAATAAATAAAATCTAAAGAACTTGCTTAATGTTTACTTCAAAAATATTATTTTTATGAGACCAATTTTTGTAAAAAAATATTTTTTGATACACGATAAAATGTTAGTATACATTGCTTAAATCTCTGAATGGTTACTTATCTGGGTACGATTAATAACGATGATGTCGGCTTACAAGCCGACTGAACCGGCTTAACATCAGTTGTGTAAGTCACGATCGACTTGAGTATCCGCTTCACCACGCTATATTACCCTAAATAGTAGTTAAATTTCTACTTACGAGGTACTTATAAACCCAAATAAAATAAATATTATTTCTTTAAACATTGTACATTGATCTTGGAAGTTAAAATTAAATAGATACATAGATTTTATTTTAGCATTGTTTACATACAATTATTATTTTTCGTCATTAAATGATATATTGTTTAATATTTAATTAGGTTGCCCGATTTATTTATAATACACCTACACGGCTGCATAGAATTAAATATTTTAATTAAAAAGAATTAATTATTTTTATGATATGGTAATATGAAATTATAACATTTGTTTTAGATTTGTGGCATCATCGTAACATATTTCCTTGTATTAGTCCAATTTAAAAGTCAAAAAGGCAAATCTAAACCTTTACATTTTATTTGGAATTGAATTATTTCTACCATAATATAAACTAATATTAAGCACCTGTAAAATTGTATTACTGAATTGATTAGATCTATTTATTCTATCAAATAAGATGACTTAAATTTTTATTTTTCATATAAAAAGTCAATAGATTTATTATTCATGTATTATATTATATATATTTTTTTTTTTATGAAAGTATTTTTACGCGTATAATAGTTGTTTTGAAAATAATAATTATTATTAAATTAATTATTAAGTTGATATTATTCCTAAATAATGAATAGAGAATATTATTTATTTATTTTCCAGTATAAGAAGTATTTAATAAATTTCCTTTTAAATATTACACTGCGACTGCATTGTCTACCAATAGTGATGGTATCCTTAGAGATACCCCTAATCTTAATCCTATTCTAGACGTGTCCACAGATATATAATAACTAAATAGCCGAATTCTTCTCATCAATGCCATGTACAACTTGGGCAATGTTTACTAACCGTTAGAAAGGTAAAATGTTAATAAACAACAACATTTCATATCAAAAAATCCCGTTGCCAATCAAAACGATTAGAATTTGTAAATATAGCCTAAGTGACAAATGGAGTTGGGCATCATAATTCGATAATGTTGTTTTATATGAAGTCGGCTATCTAGCCAACTTCATATAAAACACATGAATATAATAACTAGATAGTATTATATTTATCTGTGGACAGTGGACGTGTCTAAAAACAAATATGTACATAAATATATATTTATGTGTATGGTGTAATGTAGGTTTATAATATATAATATGTCATATACATTATAAATTCACAAAAATGTATATACAATATGAAAAAATACAAGATACTTAGTTTATGTTATATAATATTAATTAGATAGGTAGTTATAATGAAAATATTAATAATAGTTTTTAACATAATAGTAATTACTAATAAATTATAAGTTTGTAGCAATATTCATTTATTTCCAAAGTCAAAAATTCGAGTCAATAATATTAGTCTATACTTTATTTAACTTTTAAGTTTTCGTTGTAATGCCTCTTGTATCATGTTATCTACTCATCATAATCATGTATCAATTTGCATCTTACACTTACCTTTTGTGGTGTAAATATATAAATAATAATTATAAGAATAACTGAATAAATATTACTTTATTGTTCAATAAACATTTTTTTATTAATAATTGAAAAATAATAAATTGTTTAGTGCTGACAATATTATAATAATTTTATATGTTTCGGAGCTTCAGATATACTCATATGCCACCGTAATCCAGTTATTGAATATATTATAGCTGTCATAATATTTATAGAGGTGTTTTTTTTTGGAAATAATAAATGTTCAGTTCTCGTGTGTCATAATATAACGATTAACTAATAACTGCGGTTTGTGTATGAGTGTTAAATCATTTGTTACACAATAATATTATACAATTTGGTTTCAGCCATACACTTCTGAAAATCTTTTTTCGTCATGATTGCACCACAAGTTTAGGAAAGCGACATGTTTCCTTCCAATGGTGGTAAAGTGGAAATGCCAAAAAGTGCCGGGTGGAAAAATGGGAATTCCCAAAAGTTCTGGGCGTATCCCCTGTATAATCAGACACTAAAATCTATAGCGCGGTCCTTACAACTTATGAAACCTAAACTTTAGGTTACATCTTATATCCATATTATAACCCCCTGCATGACGCGTCAACATTTTTCATTCATGAAATTGTTTTCGTATAGAATAGTCTGGTTGTTGCATAGATCCCTGCATATAGTGCACTACCTTTGCCATGATCGATGAACGCAGAAGCGTGACAAAAAATAGTATGAGTGGCTCGTGTGGGAAGGCAATTTCAGTATTGGGTGAAATGCTGCCCTCAGATGCGGCTCTTACCGCACACGTCGCCTGCGACTAAAATAGCTCACTTCTCGCACTTACCATGCAATATACTATAACGTCAACTATTCTGTACATGGGGATAATTTGTAATTTGTTTTATAGTTTATACTATTGGAAAAAAAAATTATTTTTCTCCTAATTATATTAGAATGACAGAGAATATTGAATTTTTACGAACTAATAAAATCGAAGTTTTTCAAAAATTATGTGCCGTCCCCAGATATTAATTCTATAATATAATATAATATTACCTATTATTAGGTACCTACCCACTACCTACCTATAAAGACCACCGCTGCGTATTAATAATATACTAAGCCAGTCGTAAATTATATAACAAAAAAACGTCGAAGCTCATATCGATTATCGATTATCATACCCATTACTATAATAACACATTCAGCGAAATTATATTGACCATTCGTGTAGCTTATACGGAATCGTAAGACACCATAAGAATTGTTGTACTTTGACTTGCTTGAATAGTGCATACGTACAATACCATACCTACCTGCCGTTTATTAATTAACGTCGATATTATATCATAATATCTAAATATTACGTATTTGAGTGTGAAAAATGAAAAGCAACGACGATTGTTATGCGTACATGCGTCTGACACATTTGATATCTGTGTGCTGGGGGTTTCCAATCACTCGTAGGAAAATTAAAAGTGGCTACAAATATGACGGTGACACGGACGTGCAAGGTAACACTACATATTATGACTGCATGCTATACTTGTAATTAATAAAATGCTTAATGTACAGATGTATCAATTTTTGGCAGCTGATGCACATTACAGCTAAAATATTGTGGGGATCTATTTTACTAGGTACGATCAACGTCTATGTAGATTTGACCAATCTAAACATTAATTTTGTTTGTTATAATGTTTTTCAATATATTTAAATTCTGTATGATAAAATAAACCTTAAAGGGGCTGGGGGGGGGGGGCTCCAGTCAATGAAAAAAAGTGACTTTTAGACCAATAAGCTAGTCAAAACTGTAAGAATTTGGTTTGACAGATTTTAATTTTGAAAACAAATTATGATTGATCAACAAGTTTACTAGGGAATGATCGAGGCGATTTTAAATATTTCAATTATTGTTAGTGTCATAATGAATAATATAAACACAAAAATATCATATTTTTTCGATATTTTTATTCTTGGACATCACAACTGAAAAAAAAAAATCCGTTTTCAAAATTAAAATCTGACAAACCAAATTCTTACAGTTTTGTCTAGCTTATTGGTCTAAAAGTCACTTTGTTTCATCGGCTACAGCCCCCTTAATAACATTTAGTGTACCAACAATTTTAAATGTTGAGCACTTTGGGCTTGTATATATGTATATTTTCCATTAAAAAAAAACTGTAAAGCAAGGCTTTAAAACTAGTAAAGCAAGGCCGTCGTCCAGGATAAAAGTATAGTTTGGAAGGTAATAAAATATTTTATCAAAACTATCAACCTGTATACGATAGGTAGAAACCTATCTAGTGTTGTATAGTGACTACTGATACTAGGTAATATGCCTACCATTATATTATTATATTATTAATAATAGGTAGCTGGTAGGTACTGTATTATTATTGTGACTTTTTCGTTATCCCTATAGATTACATTTAAAGAAAACAATACCACCATTATCAACATCCACCGATATCGTTATGTAAATTTCGACATCCACTAACCAGTATAGGTAGTAAATGTTAACAAACCGTATAAATTTAATCAATATGTCAACATTCACCAATTACTTTGGTACACGATGACATTTATCTGTGGGTGGTGAGAGTCAGTATTCACCAACTGCGGACATTCACAGTAATATGTATATATTTTTTATTTCATCAACCCTTAAGTCGGTTATATGCAATCTTCCATAGACTATTTATTTCCAATCTTACCTGTTTTGGGTCAGCCTATTAAATTCAGCTTAGTCTGTCAGAATAAATCTGTAAATATCTTACATATGCCTTCAATATGTTTGATACATATTGATGCTATTGATCGTCCGGTGGCTCTCTGGCAGTCTGGCCGTCAATTTGAAAACTCTTTTTATCCAATAAATGTGTCTCCAATAATGTTTATAAGTTACCTACCTTCTTCCTAAAATAATGGAGAGTGCTGCCATATTGTACCTAATATAATATATAGAATATACTTACATTAATAAATAATACAAATTATACGATAGATGCATTATATTAACAAAGATAATATTTCACGTTTAGTGTTAGTACGTAATGATTTTCATTTGTTGCAAAATGTCTACAAAGCGTTATTGCACAATTTAGGCAACAACTTTTACCACCAAAATGTTTATTTTAATTTCCTGTATTCACGTTAATATTCTCGAGTCTACTATATTATTGTACCTGTCACCTGATTATCATCACAAATTGGTATATGATATTTGGTACGCTTGAAATCAAAAATTGTAGAGTACACCCAGGGGCGGAGTGGCCGGTCTGAAAATGGGAATTTTCCAAATGGCCTGGTCATTTTATATTAGATTTTATTTACAAAGTTAGTAAACGAGTCAACAATTTGTTTGTATTTAAACTTTAAAAAGCGGGTAAGCGGATGTCACTCTGCTGTACAGTAGATTACAAGTGGGTCAATATATAATAGATTGTATTAAACTTAATAATATCATTGTATAAGAAAAACGATTCTGAGCGGAGACGGTTTATCAGTCTGGATTTTTTATATTTTCATTATTTATTTTAGCCTTTAAGTTGAATTAATATTATAATATTACTAGCTGATCTCGTGCACTTCGTTGCCCGTTAAATGTATCAAATCTATATGACTCAAACTTTGTTCAATTCGTTATTTAATATTCGGTGTATGGTGTTCAAAAGAAACACGTGACATGAGATTTTTATATAAATAAGATAATTTTTTATTCGTTGCTACGGTGATAATCAAAGCGTTAGAAATTAAAACCCATTTTATGCGGTTTTTCGTAATTTGTGGGTAGTTTTTCCCGTTATTAAATACAATAACTATTGAGAAAATCAAAAAATTACTTCTCTAAAGTACCACCTTGATCCAATTTACTAAAAGATAAGGTACCTACTGTATGTTAAAATTGAAGCACTCCTTCTGGTAAACATTTTGTATACAAGGAATAAAAAAAAAAAAAATAAATATAAAATAAACACCATTGTAAAACCACTAGCTCTGCTCTCGCTCCGCTCAGAATCTAAAACTATGAAATTATTGTATTATATTATTAATGCAATTTTTTTTACATTTTAAAAGTCTTGTATGAGTATGAGAAAGCATCGGACATAAAATAACTAAGTACCTATTACATAAATATAGACATCGAATAAAATTAAAACAATATCTCGGCGTCGGCTATTTATTTTTAAAATGTAACACCCAATAGCGTGTGGTTTCGACTACAATCCAGCAGAACTATAATTTCTAAGAAATAATTTTACTGATATTATGACGCAATGACGCTGTGCCTGTTAAAGTTGTAAATCTGTAAAGTCGCAATGAAAATAGCTGTAGGTCAATTGGCTAATTGAATAATAACTATTAACTATATATGATAATACAGAATAATGTGTTATTGGTCCAATTGGTCGTTTTCATTTGTATAAATAATATCTGAAATAAACCCAAACAATTTTTTGCATGCAAATGTGATGTGGATAAGCCGTTGAGTGCTAAAATGATTTTGCTATTAGTGTCTGTGCACTAATGTTGAGTATATATCAACGGTGTAGGTATTTTGTCCACGTGACCGTGTAAGTGTACTGCTATACGAAAATTGTTTTCCCTTTATACATATCTTTTTACCTTTTATACCTTCAGTACAGCTTTTTTCATTATGGTTTACTTAATTATTTTCTAAGTTATTTTGTTTGCTCATTACATACATTGTAACTTAAGTTAAACAAAATAACAAAATACCTAGTGATTGGAATACTTTTATATTACTGGCAGTAGTAATATTATTATAAAAGAAATAAAATATATTTGTTTTTGTGTAGTTTTATGTTCTGAAAATAATAAGAAAAATTAAATTCGACCGTAGCGGGAAAACATTTTTAGTGATGTAATTGGTAAATAGTGGGTGGCCTGGATATATTTCAATCTCCCGGACTGAATTTGGTTCTCGTTTTGCCCCTGAGTACGTCATACTTTGCAGGTGAGCACTTTATCAAAATCGAGTACATATATCAAATCCTACTATATTACACAATAAAATCATAAAATCGTAAAATCAGTACTCTTAAGACTATTCCTATATATAGGTAATTTTATAACAAATCGAATAATCCCATTCGTTTTTTAACTCCTGTAGGCCACCGGTATTCGTTCGACTTGCGCGTCACACCCATCTGGTTGGCCTACGCGACCCTGGACGCTTACGTTCTCTACTACAACTACCTGACGGCGTCCGGTTACGTGGGCGAATCGTTCAAAAAGTGTTTCGAGGAGTCTTACTGCTTCGCGGTCATCGAGCTGGCCAACCGGAACCTGGGCCCGTTCACGGCGCTGGCCTGCACCATGTTCTACGGTCGCCGACACAAGGCGGCCGCGCTGGCCGGCACCGAGCGCGTGCTGGCGTTCATCCGGGACACGGACCTGGACGCGACCGCACTTCTGTCGCCGGCCGCCAAGTACTACTCAGCCGCGGTGATCGTCGCGTACTGGGCGTGCATGTGGCTGTACACGGTCGTCCAGCCAGCCGCGGTGATGGCCATGTTCTGCGCGAACGCCCTGTGCCAGACCGCCCTGTACAACCTGGCCATGTTCCAGTACTACGTGCTGGCCCGCGGTTACGCCCGCGTCAACTGGCTGCTGGAGGCGGCGGCCCAGCGGCCACGTGCTGCAGGCCCGGTATCCGCGGGTCGCGTGGCACGGTTGGCTGACACCTGCGACGAACTCGGTCGGCTGGTCGACCACGTGAACCATGCGTACGCACTGGGCCTGCTGCTCCGGTGGCCGTACACCATCGTCCGGATCATCATGCTCGTGTTCCGCATCATCGAGTACGCGGCGATTGCGAGCCCCGGCAACGGCCACCCGAAGTCCCGCATAGCCATTGCGCTAATCGTCGAACACGTGGGCGAGATACTTATGTTCCTGCAGCAGCTCACCATATTCTGCATGACGGGAACCCACCTGTCCGACGAGGTACGTTACCCGTGTTAGGGTTAGAGGATTCATATTATTGCAGTATGTATATAATATTCCATATTGGAAAATAATATTAATTTAATTTTGTAAAGATTTGTAGAATTATAAACCGTTGAATTAGGTGACTGATTATCTCCAAATTATCATAGAGTATAAGAAACGCAACTATTTTAAAAGAAATTTCATAAAGTCACTTCTTATGTACCTATAGGTAATATAAAATCTTTTTGTAAGTCTAACGGTATGTGCTTTTAAATAATCCATAACATTTTTAATAAATTTGTACATTTATATTTATTTTTTCCGCCATAGATTAATGTATGCTGCCAGACCTAACTACGATGACCACATGCCAAAACCCAAACCATTCGAGGTCATAACTGTAGGATTTACCACCAAAAATCGACCTAAAAAATTATTTACGTACTATAATAATGTTATATAGTGGCTTCATTTTTCTTGGCATGAAAAATGATCATAACAAATTAAGAATCTTTTACTACAAGCAATAAAAAATACACGTTCACCGCAGAAAACATTGACAAAAATGGAATGGTTTAATTTGATTTTAAGCATCTCATAATTATAGATATGAAATTTACTTAATACAATTTAATAGTTAATCATTATACAAACACACGTAATATTTTTGAAAACTTGAAATTATTGTTTGCTAACATACACTGATCAACGAATAAAAAAATATTTTATAAGTAGCCAGTAGGTAATGTAAAAGTTTAAAATTATGTTGTAGCTACAGCACATCATATTACAAAACGTTTAAATGTTATTTTATATACCTATATAATCTGACTAAAATAATTAACTTATGGTTACATATACTCGATAGGTAACAATATATTTTTTATTTCCTATTCCCAAATTGTAATTTATTTAAAAATGTTTTCCAACATTAAATGCATCGCTTACTGTCTTTTGCAATGCAGTAACCACTAATATTGTAGGTACTGTATATTATTTTGATCATCAAAAATCGTGTTTATAGTATAATTTATTATGCTTTACCAACAATAGCCAAATTTCAGAAAAAATATAAGCTTGACTCGACTTTCCTAACCAAGTAACTTCCTAGGTGGTGTATTATATAATATAGTTTAATATACATTATATAAAATAGTAAATAGTTTAATATAATATAAGTGAACATTATTTTGTATCTATTTATAATACGTTACGTGATGCTATCTTAAAATAATACGTTACCATAAATCACTGATTTTTAACAACCCGCAGGCCAATAGAACTCTTGCAAGTCTACAAAAACTAAAACTCTCTCATGGATCACAACTGGATTTGGACATGAAAAAAAATGTAATCATTTTTCAGTATATATTATATAGAAATCAGGTTATGGTTACAACTCATCTGACTTTTGCGCGGTTTTAGATCAGAATTTTTTGGATACAAGCGAGCGCAAGAAAAGTAAACGCGACAATTGGAGGATTCATTTTTATCAACATGGACTTAATGAAAGCTGTAAGTTATATTTTAAAAATTTGAACTATTTGATGTTAACAAAATATGAACCTATGTATAAAATACTATATCGTACGATAGTAAAAACTCCAACGTGTTTACAGTCGAACGAAGGCTATCATATAGTGGTCGGCACTATATAGATATTCCACGACGTTAACGTTATCTCAAATTTAAATCTCAAAAGTCAACGAAAATATTATATTTTTAATAAACACTAAAAAATATGCTATAAACATTTGTATATGAATCGAATTTATAGACATTAATTAATAAAATATAAATATTAGGTACGTTATTATATGGCTGACAGATTCAATCTGAATCGTTTTTCTTAGGCGATGACTTGTCAACCCATTTAAATAATATTATAAAACCAATTATTTAATCCAGCATAATCTTGTATCTTACTGACATCTATACAAATTATTATCAAAATATTATCTATACAAACAAATTATCAGTATTTATAAGTTGAATAAGTATATTAGTTAACTATTGCTTTTTAACTTTTTTCGATAAAATTTGTTGTTTTATATTTAGGGAAGACCGAAAAATAAATTTGGTATGTACCACGTCATGTTTTTTCAACTCTACTGTACACGATTCCATAAAAATGTTTTCCAGCAGTGACGTTTCATTATGTTAAATTTTCTAAAAAAAGAACTCTCCAAAATGTATAATATTTTTATATTTTACTATAATTTATAACAATTAAATATTGTGATCATAAAATTAATAATTATTTTTAAGTCTATAACTTTGATCGCGTACATTGAATTCGTAATAAATGGTGCAATATTTGATTGGGTTAATATTTGTACCTAATGTCCTAATTACATCTTTTAATATCTGCAATTTAATTATAAATTGTTGTTTATTATATTAATATGTTGGTTCTAAATTCTGTGAATTAAGACATTAAACGATGATTGTATTTAAGTGTTTGTTATGTTCTGTGTTCACAATACACAAAGGTGGGTATCAGGGTGTTAAAAAGTTATTTTTCCAACTTCTTAACATAACTACTAACTAATTAATTATTTTGTTTTTAAATTATTTACTTATTCAGTTAACAATTTTATTGTTGTAACTCAACTTTTTACAGGTAATTATCATTGTCGTGCAGTTAATAAGTTAACTTACTTTTCGTGTCACGCGGAACCAACTAGGCATACTAATTATATGACTTTTTCGATTTTAGCCATTTTTTTTCCAATTACATATTATAATAATCTATTTTTTTACGGTGTTAAACGTCTTGATAAATGTTTATATAAACCAAAATACTAGGGCAGTATATGACTTAAAAATATTTTAACCTGAAAAAACTTGTCTAATACATTTTTTTTTGTTAACTTTTAACTTAACTGATGGCAATGAAATTAAATTAACTTAACTTGCCACGATTAATTATTTTCATTAACACCTTTGACAATATATTTATTTTTTGTTTTAGGTTTGTGGTATCATTGCAACGTATTTCTTAGTGCTTATACAGTTTAAATTTCAAAAAAGTATCTCCAAGCCTTTACATATTTCGGGTTAATTTAATTGTACTTCTTTTAATATGAATAAACCTACTGAAAAATTAATAAAATGTCTATTGATATACGTACTTGGATATGTATACATTTTACTAAAATTGTTTTTTCTTTACAAAAATATGTGTGAAAAATTGCAATAATATTGGCGCTATATACAACAATACAACATAATATACATACATGACATATTCTTATGGATTAGGTATGGTTTGAAAGTGAAGTATCGATTGATTATATTGTGCAATATGCAGGTATACACATATTGATAGTTAAATCGTTTAATACAAAATATTTTGATATCAAAAACAAATTTTGTAATACTATTATCTGTGCGTAAAATAAAAATATAAAAATAAGTAAATTCTAATTATATATTCGTATAAAACGAACTCATTAAAAAATATAGGCGCATAATTTTTATTTAAATATCTACTAAAAATATAAATAATTATCATGTTAATTTTATGAGCTGTTTTTAAAGAACTTTTGTGTACGAATAAAAATAATGGAACTTTATTCTTAAAACATGAGTAAAATAAAAATGGTAATTACCAAACATTGTTTTTTAGAGAATATCTTACCTCAAGATATTTAGTATTAAAGAACATTGTACAACACTTTTTGAGGATATTCAAATAATTAGTTAATTAATGTTCTTTTGAAATAATACTGACTTACAGTACTACAAATGTCTATATATATTTTTACACAGTGTTGAGTAGTAATTACTTACATACTTAGGTACATATAGTGGCGGCTATCCTCAAATAAATATGTATTTCTGAGGAAAATTCTGAGGACACACCCACCTAATAACATTTATTGGAAATCACAAATTACCAATATTAAATGAGTGGGTCATATAGATTTGTTAATTTTTGAGCAAAATATAATTCATCCAATATTTTTTTTTTTTAAACAAATCTTTATTTTTATAAATTATATAATATTTCTAATTGAAACAGTTTTTAAAACGACGTTTATGATACTTAGATTTTTAAAATAAAGAAGCTTATTCTTACCCCTCAAACTACGTTATACTATTTATTTAAATGACGATCTATACGTTGATAGGAAAAAAATTTGGAAAATGATACTTTTTTCCAAACATAGGTGAAGGCGACATACCTGTTTATAGCTATTTTAATACAAATTATAGAAGTGTCATTATTTTATTTAAAAAATTAACAGAAAGAAATTAAGTACTTATAAGTAGTAGCTCTAACATGTAAATTTACAATTACGAATTTCTACAGTACTACCTATATCTTGTAACTAAATGCACAATTTAAGTGTAACTTATAAGCAGTTCCAATACATTTTATTATTTAAGTAACTATTTCCCATATCTCTGGTAGTAAGTCAGTAGTATAGTTGATTTTGTGTTTACTATTGGAGGTGTTTCCCAATAATTTTAATACACCGTTAATTAATGTTTAAGGACATTTATTTGTAGAAATTAACTTAGTAGGTACCAATATAGATATTATATACACGTTCAAGCACTAATAAATATTATAAAAATGCAGCACATGGAGTACCTACCTATTATAGCAATAGCCAGTAGGTAGGTATAGTTTATGCAAGCACCATTTTATACTTACGTATAGCTGTATAAGTATCTATAGCATGTCGTGTTTATTGTAAGCTATCCTATTCTGAGCGTTTATGCTGTTTTAAAGAAAAATAAGAGAGTTAGAACAACAACAACAACAACCGTAAAAATATACAATATAATTTGTGACGTCCAAAAAAATGATGGTGTTTAGCATAATATTATATTATAATATAGTATATAGTTTTATATGAGTAAATAACCTCGACTGCGGTATACCAAAATAACGTAAACATTACTTTTTGATCAATATGTGTGTATTATATAAACTTATACGTTTAATTCGTAAACGATTCAACGATTTGCATTTAATATACAGCCCTTTAAGGCACACAGGATATATTTTTATAGAGCCTGCAAGAAAGAAAAGGGACTAAACTCGATGTATATAGTATCGTGTAATAAAAATGATATGTGTATATTATTATCAGCAGCTTCGTGGTCAATTATAACAACTCATAAAAAACATAGTATGCAGTAAACTGCGCCCTAGATATATAGGTAGGTACATAAAGCGTGGTTTCAAATCTTATCGCAGAAACTTTGATATGGCTGTAACAAATTCAAGAGTTTCTAGTACTTTTTAAAGACGGTTTTTGGATTCACTCAAACAAAATATCACGAAGATTGAAAGATATAGTTTACAATTTGCCTAAAGTACACTGTTTTGATCATCCATAAAAAAATTGCATAATATTATGATTTTAATATAATATGTAGGTAATAGCTGGTATATCATTGAGAATCCATAATAACCATATTACTAGAATATTACTATATTTTATTGTGTTTTAAAATCCAATAAATTATTATTATTTAGACTCAATACGTGACAGTTGTAGCTCCTCTTATAATGTATATTAGCGTATTAATATATTATAATGTGATTTGTTCAATGTCTACTCGATATATTGTATATTATTTAATATATTATAATTATTATTAATTTTGGTATAATTTATTTTTTACGAATGATACCAATGATTTGTAGTTATTGCTACTTCGCCACTGTACTATATTGATATGGGTTCAACTCCCAGAATTTTATATAAATCAACAGTATATGATATAATATTGGTATTTAATAATAAAATAATGATCACGTCCTGCATAGGCTATTTGGATACACGGCTATATCGTGGGTCCGTTTTCCGATAGGTATCTCATGAATATATTATTATACTATACGAATATAACTACTAAAATGAAATTTTTGGTTTACCAATAATTATGAATCTAATTAGTAATTATCATTGGTAAATTATATTATATAGTTAATATAGTACGAACTTATTTCTATTGATTTTACACTATAACAGTAGAATATAATTTTTTAAATCTTCCTGACATAGTTGATCATAAAATAGTTTTTTTTTTAGATTAGGTATAGCAATATAGTAGGTTATTTCTTATTTAAAATCTCCGATCTGTATAAAAAAAAACGGTCGTTATTTTGTTACCAATCATTGAAAAGTTTTTACAAAAATCTATCAAAAAATATTAATTGTATATGCACATGAATGTGTATGAGTAATATCTATATAATAATACTCTATTATACATGAGTAATTGATAAAGGTTAAAAGGAGTAGAGTATAGGTTAGGTTAAATCAAAAGTTAACCTAACTGGGTTGAATTGTTAAATTTTTCGAAAAAAAATACCCTATAATAATCTTATATTCTTATTAGGTAACCACGATTAATATCGTATATTTTGTCATATACAATATACGGTATATACCTACTAATACAAAAATAATAATAGTATACAATATCAAACTATTTACTATTCAAACCTCAAACATATATTTTTAAAACAAACAAATAATGATGGATGTAAAAAAAACTTATGGATAAAACTATTATAACAATCAGATTTATTTGAATTGAGTTGTTACATTTATATTCCTTTTTTTATTTGTCACATAATAATAATACACTTATAGAAATTGCTTTTTACACGTATTGTAAAATAAACAAGCTTATAGGATATAGTCATGTCAGCTGGTAGACTATAGGGCATAGGCATAAACATAACATACTATTTTTCGAATTATTATGGTAGCACAATGACGATATCATTGTAATAGTTTAAAAAATATCGTTTTTCCATTAATTATATAAATATTTTTTTTATTTTTTTTATTGCCATCAAATTTTATTGATAAAAATGAAAAGTAATAACTCCGAAAGTTACAAATACTTGCGGTTGACCCACGTGATCGCCATATGTTTCGGACTTCCGTACACTCGTAGAAAAATGAAAGAAGATTTTAACCCCGATGGAAACGGAGGACATTTAGCTGGTAGTTATACAATGGCATTAATGATACTATATTATACTAACTAGTTACCTACCTATATATGAAAATAATATTGTCATATTTTATTATACATTAGTTTTAGTTATTATTAATATAATAATATTATTAAAAGTATTCGCGCCCTATAGCTCCGGTTATATAACGAGCTATTCTGCTATTCATATACATTATATTATCAGATGGTGTAACTATTTATATTTATATCTGATCATTTATGTATACTACAATATGTACATAGTATCAATAATGACTGCCTCCAGATTTTTCAAAAATATATTTTCCGCTACACTGTTAATCACACATTCACACCTAATAATACAATATTATACGGTTATCACGTGTAGGCCAGTACCGGTATTCGTTCGACAAGCGACTGATACCGGTGTGGACGCTGTACGCGTGTCTGAACGTGTACGTGGTGCACTACAACTACCTGGAGGGCGTGCGGTACGTGGCCGGCTCGTTCCGGACGTGCTTCGAGGAGTCGTACTGCTTTGCGCTGATCGAGCTGCTCAACCGGAACCTGGGCCCTTCGTCCAACGTGATGTGCTCCATGTTCTACGGTCGGTGGCACAAGATCGCCGGTCTAGCGGGCGCGGAACGAACACTCCAGTTCCTGGATGACACCAGGGACGCGGTTCCACTTGCCAATCGTCGCGGCCTGTCCCGAGCCGTCTGGTACGCCGCGCCAGCGTCCCTGGCCGCGTACGCCTCGATATTGCAGTTCTACATGATATTAGTGCCGCCAATTGTAGTGGCCGCGTACTGGTTCAACGGCATGGTGCCAGATGGTCGTCTACATACTGGTGTTTGTGCAGTACTACGTGCTGGCCCGCGGGTTCAACCGGGTAAACGACATGGTCGAGGCGCTGGACGTGGCCCGCGACCCGGTGTCCGCGGGCCGGTTGCTGGCCCGGTTGACCAGCGTCTACGACGAGCTGTGCACGCTCGCCGGCCACGTGAACAGGGCCTACGCGCCCGAGATGCTGCTGCAGTGGGCCTACAACATCATCCGCGTCATTATGGTCGTGTTCCGACTGATGGAGTTCGCGTCCTCACTGGACGGCCCCATGGCCTGGGCCACGCCTTATCTGCTGGTCCAGCACTTGGGTGAGCTGTTCATATTCGTGGTGCATACGTCGTGCGTGTGCACGGTCGGTGACCGCCTGTCTAGCGAGGTATATGTATAGTATTATCATATCTTGACGTATGATTCGGGAAATTTTCGAAAAAAACTGAAGTTTTCAGAAAATGAAAAAAAAACTGCATTTGTGGAAAATTAAAAAAATTTATTTATGCTTAAAAATTAAAATAATCAATGTAAAAAAAAACCATTTTAAAAAATAGATTAGGAAACCTGTCATTGTCATTTCACATTTGCCAATACGGTTAACAATGTATTATTGTATAAAAATTTACATTTAATCTATTAAAAATATACGGATATTTCAATATTTCTTCTAAAAATAACGTAGATACTTATCAAATTGATATTTATGTAGGAGAGTGTATTTCCCCGAAAATAAATCACCTGTATTTTTAAATATTAAAAATTGTATACTTATTGTCAATTTATATTTGTAATAACTAACAAGGTATTATAGTAACTGGCTGATAGGTTTATAAATTATATTACAGTAACTATTTGATTGTTTTTATATTTTAAACTTAGTGAGTTGGTAAAAATTAAAAAATATTAATAATTTATAAGAAATAACTACATGTCTACATAGTAAATACTTAATAGTTAGTACTTTAATAGTTAATATTACAAATTATAATTATTTATAAATCAAGTATAGAATTCTCTAGATTTATCCACTACAGACTTTAGGTTAGGTATGGTATATATAATATAGATGTAATATGATTGTCAACTATCATTATTTATTAGATTGTTTCCACTATACATTACTTTTTTAGTTCTTTAGAAAAAAATCTATTTTTTAAAACCAGTTTTTTTCGTCAAAACCACTTTTTCCGGAAATTTTAAACGAAACCGAATTTTCCTAATTTTTCCGGGTTACGTAAAACCCGGTTTTTTTTGGAAAACCTTTTTTTTTACGGAAATTTTGATTCCTAATGTATATTATGGTATACCTATAATCCAAAGTGCACCGCCGCCTGGGCCTGGCTGAGTAATTTGGTTCACATTTTTGGTATCGCAAACTTTCTTAATGTTAGAAATTACAATAAAATAGGAATGTTAAATCCCCATCTTTTGTCTTTCATTCTGTCTTTCAAAGCCCAATAGTCAACATTTAAAAAAAAATTGTAGGTAAACTAAATGTTATTAAACTAAAAGCTAAAACTAATTCTCAAGTCACGACGTAATATAAATAATACCTATTAAACGGGTTTACCTATCAGCATAGTACAAATAAATGCATAGATTAAGGGCGTCGGTGCGTTTTTTTGAAGGTACAAAAACTTGTCTTACAGGAAAAACTTTCACGCGCCGTAGAATTGTCGGATTTCATATATTTTTTTTTTTTTTTATTTAAAAGAGGAGAACAATTTGCATGTTGGAACAAACACCGATTTTATAAGTTATAATTATATAGAAGCTAAAATATGCATTTGATCAATGCACAATATTAATTCTTTTTCAAACGTATTTTTCTACCACCATTTAAAGTAAAATGAAAATTGGGCCTTTGATCTAACCAGAAAAATTTTCTCCTTTTAAATAAAAAATAAATTAACAAAATCCGACTATTGTACAGGGCGTGAGGTTTTTCCGGTGAAGTCATTTTTATTAATATAATACACCGTATCATTGTATCAACCCCCCCTAAATAAGTATCGAGCTGTAAATTAGTGGAAAAGTATTGTAATTAAAGTAGTAACTAAAATATATAATATAAATTTCAAATTGTATATAATTTCGTAAAATTGAAAAAACCCGCACCGACACCCTTAATAACATATTAAATGGCACTTAACTCATCGTGTTTAAAAACATTCAAAATTACAAATTATTAAAAGTTTGTAGTTAAAGTAGTTAAACATTTATAAAATTTAAAATTTGTATTACTTCCCCAATAAACAAGGTTCCCCATAAATAGTTCATACTGTAACCAACAAATCTAAAAACATGGTGCTTTATATTGATATTTTAAGTTCAAATTCGGGCGAAAGATATTTAAAAAAAAATAACAGTTTTAATGATTTTGTTGAAAGTTAAAAATATTAATTTTATAAAAAAAATGCATTTTTTATTAATTCAACCAAATTTAAATTGAACTTGATTGAAGTTATTGTAAAAATCAGTAATTACCCTCCCCGCCCATAACAACATCATAACTTGGCCACTGCGCCTCGTTGCAATACCTAGTAGGTACATCGTAGGTTATAAGCATACAAAGATGCAACACGTTTTTTAAATTCCACCAATTAATGATATTTTCAGAATCCAGTGACAATGCCAGCAAGCCAATTATAAACATATTACCTATATTAAAATTAAATATCGAATACTTAAGTAAAATTAATAGCTTTTATAACTTTTTCAGTCCAAAAGAATTTTGGCGAGTTTGGAAAAACTGAGACTTCGTAACAGAGTTAACATGAATATAGAAATTAAAAAAGCGGTTAGTTCTATGGTATCTACATGTAAAGGGTGTTTCATTAAGAACGCCGGATTTAATCTTGTTGTAACTTTATTAAAAAAAATTATTTTGAACAAAAAAGTTATATCAACATGTAGTATATATTCTCCGATTTAAGTGTGGAATATCATATCTGGCATATGTCCACCTCGGCTTCGCTGGCAAGCTTTTGTTCGGATCACGAAATTTGATATCACCTGCTGACACATCTCCGGGTCTAGTTCACCAATGACACAACGAATTTCCTCTTCAAGTTCTTCAATTGTTCGTGGTTTGTTTTCGTAGACATGAGCAATGACGTAACCCCAGAGGAAAAAATTCATTGGAGTTAGATCACACGATCTGGGAGGCCAGAAAGAAGTCGGCCCTCAAATTTTGTATGCAATAACACAATTGTCGCACGAGCAGTATGGGAAGTGGCGCCTTCCTGCTGAAACCATTTATTGGTTATGTCAAAATCATTTAATGCTGCCCACAAAAACTCTGTTATCATATCTCGGTAACGTTCTCCGTTTACCGTCACTGTGTTTTCATATTCATCTTGAAAAAAATATGGGCCAATAACACCTCCACTCCAAAAGCCACACCATACAGTTACTCGTTCAGGATGCATTTGACGTTGTTCAATTTGTTGTGGGATTTCTGTCCCCCAAAGTCTACAGTTTTGCTTGTTTTATTGCGGAGAGTTTATAAATAACAATGCTAAAAGAAACAGGTAAGCCAACACAAAAAACAAAAAATACCGGGAAAATTAAATCCGGCGTTCATAATGAAACACCCTATATAAACTCATCGCCTATTATAAAACATAAATTACTTAATATATTTATTTTGTTTAGGTAGACATTTTTTACGTGCGAGCAACTACTAGAAACGTTTACGCATCGATTGGCGGTTTTATTATATTCAATATGAGTCTCATTAGATGTGTAAGTTTAATGAATGCAACTAAATTACATATTTATAATGTAATTGTCACCAATACCAAACTTTACATTCAAATGCATTTAATAAATTATTATCATTTTTTTTTTATAGGTCTGTTCTGTCTTAGCTACATATGTATTAGTGTTAATACAATTTAGAGATCAAAAAGGAAATTCAAAGCCTTTGTATTACAATTGGAATTAATACAATAAACCAATACCTAATTAAGATTTATATTTTCTAACATCTATAGCAATATTATAATATATGTTATAATTATAACATAATTTGCTTAGTAAAAAGAAAATCTACAATTGACTGCTAAAATAGCTTCTTTTTTTATAGAAAACATTTTATAAAAATTGTCGTTTCAATGATGGTTGATAAATAAAATGAGCATAAAATAAAAGTAGTGTTCATAATTAGGTTAATTAAAACCATATTACCAATTATTACATACTCTCTTGAGTTACCTACTTTAATCTTTTAGGTATTCCTTTAAGTATTTCAATAAAATATAAATTTCTCTTTTAAACAACGGTGGTATGACTCGGTAGTCCTTGGTTTATTTATAGGTAGATCAACCCGGAAGTGATATTTTCAGTCGTTTTCATTATATTTTGTTAAAAAAATAAGCAGAAAACTGCTTTTTTATCAACAGTAGCACTAGAAAACAGCTTAGAAAATGCAGTAGAAGGTAAAAAAAAAATTCAAATAAATACTATGACCATTGGCCCAAATAGGGAGGGGGCTCGGGGGGACTTAGTCCCCCCACGTTTCTGTCAAGTCCCCCCAGTTCAAAAGTTAGTAATTAGTACTGAGCATATATAGTTTTTAGAAAATGTTTAGAAAATCCCTTCAAAATAATTTGTCTATTTGTGCCTATGACTATGACCAAAGTGAATATTCAGATTCCTTTTATTGTGTTTAAAGTTAAGTTTTAAGGCCTAATTTTACAATTTGTCGATTCAAAGCTTTTTTTTGATAAAAATTTCAAGATGAAATTTTTGGAATTAGTAAAAGATGTTAAAACCCATATAAAAACTTGATTATTTTTGTTTTTAGAACATAGATACACAATATATGAAATGTAATATTACAAAAAAAAATTTAAGCCGAAAGTTAGTCATCAATTATTTATTTAAGTATATTAGCCAATAGGTTTTTATTGTACTAGATAATTAAATTGAATTTTCTTAAAAAATCGTTCAATTATTATATGTTGGTATAGCAAATTGCATATTATTATCTGTTGTTATTGTAATCGCAAATCTTGCTATCGTGTAATTTCTATAACAAGATAATAAGGTCACATACCTATATATTTTCTAATTAACTTTTACGTTTTCTCACTTGAAAGTTGCATACACTCTGTAATCACTGCAATATAATTTTTTATAATGTACGTTATGTAAACATCATACATAATTATTACATCGAATGCATAGAACTTGGATTGTTAGTAGACAATTTCCATTTCCATTTTCATACTTAGATCTATTAATATATTTGTTTTAGTTAAGGTTAAACATCAATTATTATTACTGTAACGAATTGGTTTGTCTATACATTCAGGCCTATACATTATCATACTATTATACAAACAACTTTTGTATACTTATGTAATGAATATTATTAATAAATAATATGAATATTGATATAATAGTATGTAATTATTATATAGGGTGTTACTGTACAACCATGGCGATAAGTCGTTTCTATTCAACATTTAGAATCAATCAATGTATATTGCATTTTTACTGTAACGAATAACGATTTCCATTATCCTGCATAATATCAAATTAATTAACAAACAATATATGTTTTTAAATTATATAAGTTTATACATACATAATATTTATTTACCTGCATAGGTAATTGTTATTCGATATAATTGAAAAAGTAGTTGCGTCACAGCAAATAATACAAGTAATAATTGAAATATTATGTTTGATTATTATAATTTACTGTACAACCGTAACTCATAATATTATGTTTTGTATATTGTAATTTAATTTTTTTTAAAAAATGAATCCATACTAAAACTATAGGTACCTATCTATAGTATGAATTACTTTTACTGAATCCAACCCGCAGTCATTGTCAAAATATCCTCAGCTGTAGCGCACAAATTACCAACGCCGTTCACGATAATAAGCCCTCTTTTCTGTGGATAAACCATAATTTCGTGAACGCAGTTCTTCGACGCCTAAACCCCCTCCACCACAACCATTCGAGACCACCGATACAGTTTGCTGCAGCAGACTACGAATTACGATAATATATTATACATATTATTAAGATTATTTCTGTATTATATTGTGGGATGTGCGTGTATAATATACAGAATCCGGGCGATCGTTTTCGGGATCGGGAAAAAACTCGGTCGTTGTATTTTCGCAATTAAGTTTTTTCCTTATCGCCTTGGTTGTTCTTCGGTGTTCATAGTCGCCGTGACCAGCAATCCGCAAACAAAAACGAGATCGCAGCAGGCCAAGATTACAGAGGAATCCAATTTTCGATTGAATTGTCCGGTTTTAGAAGATCAATACTTATTATACTTTTTTCCTTGGAAGATGCCACGACAGGTATCGACGACGAGATCGACATTACAACAATAATCAGGCACATAACGTGGATATTTTTCAAAAAAGGGTGTTTCAATTTAATATAATATTAAAACACAACTATGGGTGGATACTAGATGTGTGGTGTATCCTCCAGCCACACGCCTCAGTCAATAGTGATATTTGTACTTATCGTTGTTATTTGATATCATTATACGACCGTTTAGTCAAAATTAATTAAGCCAGCAGACACATAAATGCGTATACATTTTAGGAATTTGCTTTAAATTATGTGAGAACAATATACAATATCATTGATAATATATGTATAAAATTAATCAATGTCGATATAAATTATTATAATATTGTTTTTTCTTAACTACAATGAGTGATTTTAAAGCTATCCGTGGCCAATATTATAATTTTCAAACGCAAAGAGGATCGCAGGACTGTATTCTTTGATGGCCCACCGGCCCTCGGGGGAAAACACGTTTACAAAATTGTGCACGAGGCCGTCCCGACGACGCTAGCCCGCGATAATACCTATACCTACTCAAAAATCGTATCACATAGCATGTGTAATGAGTTAAAAATAAAGAAGTACAGTTATTGTGTGGAAGAGTATTTTAAATATTAATTTTTATTATATATTTTTAACTCATCACTTTATAAGGTGTATTACGGGGGATAGGTTTTTCTTTTCAAATAAATAAATGTATTAGAATGTTTGTTATATATAATTTTTACTTACCTTTCGAAGAACTCACTGGCAGAAAACTGTATCTTGCAGTATGATCCGAAATACTGTTGAAGTTGACTGACCAGAATAGTGAAAGGTATACCAAAGTGTTGTAAATGGATAAGTCGGTAAAAATAATTACAGTAAATTGAATTTATTTCTACTTGTAAAAATGAACACAGAAAATTTACAAATTATTAAAAATATGACGTTGAGTGAGCTACTGGATGACTGAGCGCCGTGTGTCCTTTTATAGATGTTGATGGCCGCCTTTTTACTCGACTTTGCGACTTTGGACCTTGCTCATTTCCGTGACATTTTAAATAAATTGTTATCATATGTGCTAGATAATTTATGTTTATACAGCTGCAAAGATTATAATTATTTACTGTCCAAAATCTAAGAGTGAGTTAATTAATAGTAATTTATTTAATATTTATACAGTTGTATAAATGTATAAATAATATTCTATTTAATTTCTTTAATCTAAAAGTATTTAATAACTAAAGATATTTTATTTTCCAATTTTTATTTGTGCAGCTGTATTGACATTTTATTATAATAAGTAATAATATATCATAAAGTATATATCATTACAGATGTAATAATTTCTTTCGCGAAACACGCAGGTCGCATGAGCGGAAATGCACTATCAACCAATTCCAATCCAACCTCATCAACCCCCTCCCCTAAATAATAAAATAAATTTTAGGATTATACTTGAGCGGTAGGTATAACTGAAAAATAAGAATTTAATAAATAATTGTTGTACCTACTGTATAACATAATATTATGTTAAAAAATGTTGATACATTCGGATTTACAAAAATAACAAACATATCGTTGCCAAGTGCATAAGTGTTTGGAAAATCGATAATTCGTGTCTGACTATCAGTATTCATTTGTTACGAAAATCAGGAATTAAAATCGTGTTAAAATCGAATTTTGTATATTTATTCCACGTACCTAAATCATCAAAATAATATATCATTATGTCAAATATTTCCGTTCAAGATAAAAAGTGTTCAGATATCAAATTGCTATCCAAGACTGAAATGATGTAAATAGTCTTTGACGATCTTCGGTCGAATAGACCAAAGCCGCTCGAGATTTGTGATTTTCATCAATATTGCTGCTGCACTACAGATTTGCGCCATTACCTAATTTGGCCTTGCGTACAAATTGCGTGACCGAAGCACCTACAGCGGCTGGTTGGAAATCCACGCCTGACTTGATGGTACAGACGGTCGACGATGTCCATAGTTTGCCGGTGGACAAGAAATGTATGTCTTTACATAATATGGACTTGCGTGAAAATTCCTCGGCCGATGCTCCCGAACTCGTTGCTCCGTTCGTTACGTCCGCGGAGTTTCCAGTTTCAACGGAATCGCCATCACGAGCTCGATCGTCTGTTTTGGCATTGATGTCACCTGCCAATGCAGACGATGACTGCAGCTGTATCGAGACTCCATCATCCGTCTCGTCGCCGTTGCCACCGGTAGAAGACGAAGTAACCGTATACGATCACCATCAGTGACCGCAGTGACGCGGGGACCGACTAGGCGGTAACAACGGTCGCACCTAGAGCTAGACGTCCACGCCGTTCACTTTGGAACCGGACGAAGCGGTTCGTCAGACGTATGTCTGTTGTGGTGCGATCGACCGCGTAGACGAATAAGGCTTTATTATACGATAGCATTTGGGCACCTTACACCCCCTCCCCTTCTCACACCGATAAGCGTTCGTGTCGTCCTTTCCGCGCATGTTTAATTTACTGTACCGCCGCCGGCTCTTCGCCGGGAGGTTGATTTTTCCACGTCGACTTCGCTGTATCACCCCGTAAATAATTATAAATTGTGGCTATGATGCCCTAATAATGTAAATTGTATATTATGTAAAATGTATATTGTATCTGTATATTTATTTGAATAAAATTGTGTATTATGTTATATAATATTTGGTTTTTAATTGATAATATTATTAATACACTGGGTAGGTAATCGGATAAGCAGTGACGTGATAGTTACTTCGCCACCATCATGGAGTAGAACAAGAATATACAAAAATGACGGTCATAAGGCTGGCATAACGTTGTCAAGTTAATATTTTAATATTTAATAATTTATTATTAATATGACTTATGACGTTGAAGAACCTATTATGGAAGTATCTGTGGAAAATTCCATATGGAATATTATTACCTAAGTTATAAATATTAATTACAATTTCTGATAGAAAAGTGAAACTAGTTCATACCTTTGAGTGGTCAAAATTAAAAATTCCTGGTAATTTTTGATAGCGATTTTAAAAACAAAAAAAAGTGAAAAAAATGCTAATTTTTATGCAAAACCAATTTTATATCTTTATATGTAACTCGAAAACAAATAACCGTAGGCCCTTGAAATTTTCACCAAATACCTATTTATATTCGCGTTTTCCAGATATGATAATATTTTCTATTTTTTTTTAACTTTTTTTGAGATATTTATAAGCTTGAGAAATTTTTCAAATTTTCAAATTTTTTTTTCATGAACGCTTTTTTTACTTGGTAATAAGGGTTGAACATTTAACGCAAGGGTCCTCATAAGATGCTTTAATAACTGATCAAAAATATTAAAGATATATTATGTTATCATCAAAATTTCAAATTCGCAAATTATTTTTGAGTTCAAAATTCATAAAAATCATTCTTTGCATAGCGGTAACATTAGTTATTTAAAATTTAAATAGAAGATCCCCCCTCCAAATTTTTTTATCTAAACAAAAACTGCTTACCTATCATTTGGAATTATATATTAAATATAATAATTTTTAAGTAAGTAACTATTCTTTAATAATAATACATATTATAAATAACACATAAAAATGACACAAAAAATTATTAAAATTATTAAAATAATAATTGTAATAATGGTTAAATTGTTAATTTATTTTTTTCTTATAATTTCTATGTCATTTCTATGTATTATTATTTTTTAGATACTGTATTTTTATTAATTATAAATATACATTAATTTTTCAGTCAGTTATATTAATTATTTTTATGGTTCAATTTTAGTCATATTTTTTTTTCATTATTAATATTAATTCGATAATGATTGTAATTTTTATTAAAAAACATTTTTAATAAAAAAATCTAAATATAATAAAAGCCTAGTTGAATAAAAATCTAAATTAGATAAAAATTCCAAATTAGTTCATTTCCCCAGCCCCCCTCCACCAAAATTTTGGTTTTAAAAAAAACTAAATCTCTACAAACGAAAAAAATTAGAATAGGTACAAACCAATACAAACCGGCCACAAACAAATGGTAAAAAAAAATCATATCTCCAAATCGGAGGGACTAGATAACCGATAAATGGACCTCCATAAGAATAAGTGAATAATATTGTTTATAGTTATAATTAGGGCTCGGATTATGTAGCAAATGCTTCTTTTGAGGGGAGTGTGATAGAGAGATAATTCTTATTCATATATAAATACGTTTTGAGTCGTTCAGATTTTAATGAAGTAAACTATTTTTTTTGCTTTTTTTGGCACTTAAAATTCTTTTTTAAGGATTTATTTTGCTACAAAATCCAAGCCCTAGTTATAATATATATAATGTCCCACTATTTTTTGGACATTTCACCCTAATGTGTTTGCCATCAACAGCTCCAACGAAATTAATAAATTGTGATGTTTTAAAAATCCATTTGATATTTCTTGCCAATCTTGAGTCGTAGATGCTGCCATTTCAATGGGTTGCAATATTTTCCAAGTAACATCACATGTTTAAAACTATTCTGGAAATTGTTGACACGCCCATGAAGAACTCAAAATGTAGTGCGGTAAAATTAGTTCCGGCAGCTAGGCAGTGGCGTGGCGAATGGGGTCTAGAGGAGCGGCCGCTCCTCCAAAATTTGGGTGGGTGGGTGGGTATTGGGTAATGGGTATTCATTTTTAGCATACATATACTTTACACAATATACTATAGAATTAATGAAGTACTAATTTAAAAAAAGGGTGGCAAATGGGTAACGCTCTGCTGTTCATTAGATGTCAAATGGGTCATTGTAATGGATGTGTTAAATGTTAATTCAATGATATAAAATCATTGTACACCAAAACCGAAACTGAACGAAGACTGTCTGCCTTTATTACATTATTACTATAAGTATATTTTATAATATTGCTAATGAAGTCATTTATACTAACAGTATGTTAAATTTACTTTGTTGAAAACATTTAATTTTTTGTACTTTAAAAGTTTTATGTACCTACCCACGAATAATATTTTTAAATTACAAAAAAAATAACTAAAAACGTTATTTTTCGTTTAGGTACATATCTTATTTTATTCTAATTTGAACTTAAAATGTCTATAAAAATGACGGTGTGAATATATTTTAGATTCTGAGCGGAGCGAAGGAGCTATTGTTTTTACAATGGCGTTTATTTTTTTTTATTTTATTTTTATATCCTGTATACAAAATGTCTTCCAGAAAGAGTGTTTCGATTTCAACATATAGTACCTTATCTTTTAGCAAATTGGATCAAGATGGTACTTTAGAGAGGTCATTTTTCGATTTTCTCAATAGTTATTTAATTCCACTGGAAAAACCACCGAAAAATTACGAAAAAACGCTAAAAATGGGATTTTAATTTCTAACGCTTTGTTTATCACCATAGAAACGAATAAAAAATTGTAATATTTTAATATTAGTTCAACTTGATTACCTACATGATAAAATAAATAATAACAATATAAAATATCCAGACTGACAAACCGTCTCCGCTCAGAATCGTTTTTCTTATACAATGATATTATATCATTGAATTCAAATTTAATACAACCATTATACAATGACCCACTTGTAATCTACTGTACAGCAGAACGACATCCACTTACCTGCTTTTTAGAGATTTGGGTTACAATATCAACTATCTATGAAAAACTCTATTTTCATTTTTCAATCATTAACTAAAAAAATTATCATTTTATACATTTTTATTTTTTAACTGCAATATAATTTGCAATTTTTCGTCATTTTCTTTTCATCACTTATATTTGAAAATATTTTATTCATTTCTAACTGAAGAGTATATTGCAAATTTTCGAGACTGATGAATTTCGTCAAAATTCTATCAGACAGTCGTAAAACATTATTGAGGACTTACTCTCAACTTTTTTTTAATTTCACTAACTATAAACAACTTTTTGAACTGTCCCTATCACATTTTCAAGTTAATTGCCCTACCAAAAATTTTTTACTGACAGCAATTAAAAAACAATTGCTTAGGTATACAGCTTTCAATAGTTAAAAAATAATCAAAATATTTTGCCAATATTCGGTAAGACAATTTCATGTACCTACCTATATATACGGTAAATATTTCATTATAAATTGATTTTGATGAAAATTGGCTTTGTGTAAAAATTCTCATTTTAGATTCGGAGTCGAGCGATGAATGTATATTAATTTTACAATGATGTGTTTTTGTGTTTTTGTTTAAGTCATCACCTTTTAGGATAGTAAAAATGCTTAGATTTTCTTCAACAGTATCTTTTTTGATAGGAAAATGAATACTTTAGGGGGTTTAAATTTTAAAAAAATCCTAATATTGTTTGAAAGCACTGGAAAAAAAAAAAAAAAAACGGGAATCTTTACGCAAAGTTGGTTTTCAACAAAATCGATTTTGGTTTTTGGTATAACTACAACAAATCTTCATGCAATTTTCACTGGTTGTTCATAATAGCATTTTATATACACAACAAAATTTTCAATAAATATTAATTTGTTTTGAACTGTTTACGGACATTTTCAGTTTCCAATTTTTTTTAGTTTTTTTTTTCTATGAATGTTGGGTAAAAAAACTTGAACATTTAATACAAAGGCTCTTAATTTATTGTTACAGTAAAATTTGTAAAATATTAAAAATCCATAGTTAAAATTTTTTTCCATAAGTATTTAAAGTTCGAATTTTGACAAAAAGCATAAAACTCAATGTGTAAATTATTTTTAAATAAAAATTCCTAAAAATTTTTCTTTTTAAGTCTAAGATTTTCAAATGTAATTCAAGACTCCTTATAAGGCTATCTACCTTTATCAATAAAAAAATTTCTATAAGAAAGTCAAATTAAATTTTTATGAGCGTTTGAAGTTCAAATTTTTACAACAATTGGATATTCACTCGACTTCTCATATGTAGTTAGCGATTTTCTTATTTTGATGTAATTCAAAAACCAATAACCATAGATTCTTGAAATGTATATCATATGTTTATTTTATCAATTCCTATACTTGATAAAATTTTCAAAATATTTTAACATTTCAACAAAATTTTATTTGTTAGGCCAAAATGCATCAAAGTTAATTACAAAGCTCCTGATATATTACTTAAATAGCAGTGTAAAAATACAAAACCACAATTTTTTTTTATATGTATTTAAATTTCAATTTTGACAATATTTATGAAATTTAATATTTAAAAATGATTTTGTTGTTGTACAAAGTATGTAACCTACTGTACGGCAGAGCGATATCCGCTTACCCACATTTTTTCCTTATTTTTTTAGTTTTTACCACGTTTTTGAAAATAACTCAATTTTTTTATTTCTATCCTTCCCCCTCCCCCCAAAAAAAAAAAAAATACTAAATTAATTTTCCTATCAGCAAAAAGATGCTGAGGTAGAAAATCGGACGCTAACATTGTTTTTCTCCGATCAGAATCTTAAAAAATAACTTAAATAAGAAAATAATAAACTAGAAGTATGTATGTTATTAACTTCAAACGTTTTAAGAATGTACTGTCATTGTACCTATAATAAATGTTAAATAAATAATAAACATAACTTAATTTAATGCAATTTTTTTTCATAAAATATTGGGTGGGTGGGTGGGTGGTTAGAATAATATCTTTTCTCCTTGTGTGAAAATAGCTTACCTCGTCACTGGTATACACTATCGAGCTATTTACTATTCAAACCAATAACATATATTTTTAAAACAAACAAAAAATGATGAATGTAAAAAAAAAATCGAATTATGTGAAATGGGTAAAACTATTTTAATAATGAGATTTATTTGAATTGAGTTGGTACATTTATATTCCTTTTTTTTTTTTGTCACATAATAAAACTCGTCACAATACAATAATACACTTATAGAAATTGCTTTTTACGCGTAGGTATTGTAAAATAAACAAGCTTATAGGATATATTCGTGACGACTGGTGAATGACAACACGTTTAACAATAGTATACGACTGTAGACTATAGGTATATACATAACATACTATTTTTCGACTTATTGTAGTAGCACAATGACGATATCATTGTAATAGTTTAAAAATTATTGTTTTTCCATTTATATAAAAATTTTTTTATTTATTTTATTGCCATTAAATTTTATTGATAAAAATGAAAAGTAATAACTCCGAAAGTTACAAATACTTGCGGTTGACCCACGTGATAGCCATATGTTTCGGACTTCCGTACACTCGTAAAAAAAATGAAAGAAGATTTTAACCCCGATGGAAACGTAGGACATTTAGCTGGTAAGTATATAATAACATTAATCATACTGTATTATAGTACCTAACTAGTTACCTACCTATATATG
>NC_042494.1:156780912-156783410 GCF_005508785.2 Acyrthosiphon pisum
AAACTAAAAGCTAAAACTAATTCTCAAGTCTTAATTTGATATAAATAATACCTATTTAACGGGTTCAACTATCTGCATAGTACAAATAAATTTATAGATTAAGGGCGTCGGAGCAGGTGCGTTTTTTATACAAGAACATGTCTGATAGGAAAATCTCTCACGTATTGTAGAATTGTCGGATTTTGCTAATTTTTTTTTTATTTAAAAGAAGAGAACTATTTGCATGTCGGATCAAAAACCGATTTTATAAATTATAATTATAGTCTATCGAAGCTAAAATATACATTTGAATAATGCACAATATATATTTTGTCACGCCTGCTGCACCGAAAGTTTGGTTTTCGATAGCGGTTGAAACGTTGGAAAGTGGGTGGTAAAGTGAAAATCCCCAAAAGTGCTGGACGCTCATATCACGCGCTTATCACCTACACAACCAGACTGAAATCTATACCACGGTCCTTACAAAACATACACTTTTAGTTACATCTCATATAATTCATATTATAACCTCCATATGGCTCCATGTATGACGCTTAAAATAAATAAAACCAAATCGTCTTTCATGAAACATGAAATCAGAATAATTATAGTCTGGTTGTTGCATAGATCCCTGCAATACCTTTGACGTGATCGATGAACGCATAGGCGTGACAAAAAATAGTATGTGTGGTTCGGGCGGGAAAGCAATTTCAGTCTCTCGTGCCGCACACGTCGCCCGCGACTGAAATAGCTCTCTTCCCGCCCTTGCCACACAATATAGGTACTAGTGTTCTTTTTCAAAAGTATTTTTCTACTACTATTTAAAGTAAAATGAAAATTGGGCCTTTGATCTGACCTGAAAAATGTTCTTTTAAATAACAAATAAATTAAACAAATCCAATTATTTTACAAGGCGTGAGTGTTTTTCCTGTAGTCATTTTTTTTTATATAATACACTGTATCAACGCCCCCCTCTCTAAATAGCTATCTAGCTGTAGATTAGTGGAAAATTATTATAATTAAGATTTAAAGTAGTAGTTAGGTGTCTAAAATATAATTTTCAATTTTTATAGAATTTCGTAAAATTGAAAAAACCGGTACCAATACCCTTAATAACATATTAAATGGCAGCACAACTATCATGTTTAAAAACATACAAAATTACAAACTTTAAAGTTTGTAGTTAAAAATTTGTATAACTTTCCCAATAAATAAGGTTCCTCTTCTCCATAAATAGTTCATACTGTAACCAACAGTTAATCTAAAAACGCGACTATTTTTATTGATAGGTATTTTAAGTTCAAATTCGGACGAAAGATATAAAAATCACAATTTTAATGATTTTTTTGTAAGTTGAAAATATTAATTTTATAAAATTAATACATTTTTTATTAGTTCAATCAAATTGAAATTGAACCTGACTGGCATTTATCTAAAATTCAGTTATCCCCCTCCCCTCCACAATAAAATCATAACTTGGCCACTAGGGCTCATTGTAAATTGTAATAGGTATAACATATATAATATAGTAACTACGTCCTAGCTTATAAGCGTATACATATATTATGTACAATGATACAGTGCGTTTTTTTAAATCCACGAACTAATGACATTTTCATCTTCAATGACCAAGGACCAGCAAGCCAACATTATAAACATATTATATTAAAACTGAATATCGAATACTTAAGTAAAATTAATAGCTTTTATGTCTTTTTCAGTCCAAAAGAATTTTGGAGAGTTTGGAAAAACTGAGACTTCGTAACAGAGTTAACATGAATATAGAAATTAAAAAAGCGGTTAGTTCTATGGCATCTACATGTATAAACTCATCGCCTATTATAAAACATAAATTACTAATACATACTTATTCTGTTTAGGTAGACATTTTTTACGTGCGAGCAACTGCTAGAAACGTTTACGCATCGATTGGCGGTTTTATTATATTCAACATGAGTCTCATTAGATGTGTAAGTTTAATGAATGCAAATAAATTACATATTTACAATGCAATTGTCAGTCTTGTAAAGAATACTTTTATTTTGTATTCGGAATACATATTCGAATAAATGAGAATTAAGGTATTCAGAATATGTATTCGAATAGTTCTTAAAAAATATATTCAGAATACATATTAGAATACTTTTTTCTCAACTAGTTTTTGTCAGTTTTTGAAAGGTTGGTAATTAACATTTATTTATTAATAATTAAAAAGGTGGGTAAGTGGATGTCGCTCTGCTGTACAATAGGTTACAAGTAGGTCACTGTATAATGGATAGTATTAAATTTGAATTCAATGATATAATATCACTGTATAAGAAAAACGATTCTGAGCGGAGATGGTTTGTCAGTCTAGATATTAGACATACCTATTATAGGTTTACTTATCTATAGTATTAAAAAAAAATTGACCTATAATAGGTATCAATAATAAATTCCAATTATCATATCACATATCCATTAGGTACGCGTTATACATCAACAACAAACCGTGGTACTATCATAGATATATAATAGTA
>NC_042494.1:156784190-156862422 GCF_005508785.2 Acyrthosiphon pisum
TATGATTAAGGATTTTTAATATTTTTCAAATGTCATGTAACAGGATGGTAGGAGCCTGTATTAAATTTCAAGTATTTTTACTCAACAAATAAAGTTTTATTGACATTCATAGAAAAAAAAAAATAATTAAATTGGAAACTGAAATTGTCCGTAAACAGCTCAAAACACATAAAAATATTTTGAAAATTTTATCATGTATAGTAAATGGAAATATAAACAACCAGTGAAAATTTCATGTATCTACAGTCATTCGTTTTAAAGTTACACCAAAAACCAAAATCAATTTTCTCGAAAATAGATTTTGCGTAAAAATGCCCGTTTTTCCTTAATTTTTCTTTTGTTTTTCACGGCGCTTTTGAAAACTATTGGAAAAATTTTACTTTTGACCCCCCAAAGTACCAACTAGATTCACTTTCCTATCAGAAAAGGTACAGTTGAAGAAAATCCAAGCACTTTTACTGTCCTAAAAGGTGATGACAGACGCAAAAAAAAAAAATAAAATAAAAAAAAAACACACATCATTGTAAAATCAATACATTCATTGTTCCACTCAGAATCTAAAATACACCGTTATCATAAGTTATTTATACATTTTGACCACATAATATGATACCTACGGCCGATACGGGTCATACAGGATACAACACATTGGTGTTTATAAAAATAATCATATCATGGGCCAATATTATATTTCGTTCAAAGAATAAAAATATGTTCATGAATTATAATATGTCTTGTCACAAATTTAAAATTATTTTTCTGGAACAGTAGTAAAATATAGTTAAAAATAGTTAAAATAGTATTTGAATACTTTACAAGACGGGCAGTTGTCTATAATACCAAACTTTACATTCAAGTGCATTTAATAAATTATTATCATTTTTTTTATAGGTCTGTTCTGTTTTAGCTACATATGTATTAGTGTTAATACAATTTAGAGATCAAAAGGGAAATTCAAAGCCTTTGTATTACAATTGGAATTAATACAACAAACTATAATACCTAATTAAGTTTTAAATGTTGAATGTTCTATTAAGCTAACATCTATAACATTATTATGACATTAAATTACACATACCTAATTTGTTTAGTAAAAAGAAAATCTACAATTGACAGCTAATATAGCTTTTTTTTTTATAGAAAACATTTTCTAAAAATTGTTGTTTCAATGATAGGTAGTTTATTAATGAAATGAGCATAAAAGTAGTGTTCATAATTAGGTTAATTAAAACCATATTATCAATGATTACATACTCTCTTGAGTTACCTACCTACTTTAATCTTTTAGGTGTCCCTTTAAGAATTTCAATAAAATATAAATTGCTCTTTTTAATAACAGTGAATGGTTATACGATTTGATAGTCCTTGGTTTATTCGTAGGTAGATCAACCCGGAAGTGTGGTGGATGATATTTGCAGTCATTTTCATTGTCATTTGTTAAAAAAATAAGAAGAAAACTGCTTTTTTATCATCAATATCATTAATAAACAGTTCAGAAAATTCAGTAGAAGGTAAAAAAAGAAATTCAATGAAATACAATGACAAAAGTGAATATTCACATTCCTTTTATTGTATTTAAAATTAGGTTGTAAGGCGTAATTTTACAATTTGTCGAATCAAAGCTCGTTCATGATAAAACTGTCAACATGACATTTTTGGAATTAGTAATACAGTAGAAACCATTTATAATGACACCGGTTGTAGTGAAATATTGGGTGTAATTACCTTAGATTAAAGGTCCCTGCAAAACTCCTATATTGTATGTACTAATTTGTATCAGTTTTTATGACGTATAATGACTATACGGATGTTATGACGGTTATTTTTGGTTATATTGGAAAAATATTTTATCTATAATGACTTTACTATATTGAAGGTACTATTACAACTCATAATACCGACAATTTCATCTTTGTATTGTCGTCAGTTTTATTTTATTTTATTTTATTATCAGGGTACGGGTAATCGTCATGAGATTAAATATGTTTTGTGTTCTTGTGTTAAATATTTTGAAATTGTAAAATGTGCAAACGAAAGCAATCCACAATTGAAAAAAAAGAAAATGTCATATTTCATTTAAAAAAAGATGAAAAAAATTCCCATATACCTAATGAATTTGGGGTAGGTCACTCTATACGATTTCTAACATATGGAAAGCTTGAGACAAAATCGAACAAGAATTTCAAAATGAAATAACAGATTTTTTTTTAAATAATAATTTAATTAATTAATTTAAATAATATGTAGGTACATAATTAAATGTTTTCATCTTTACTTATTTTTTATATTATACATTACATAAATAAATAATAATAATAATATGTATTGAAGTTACAATTTGATTTTAGTCCTTTTGGTTATAATGACAACCAGTTATTATGACCTATTTTCTTTGGTCCCTTGTACGTCATTATAAACGGTTTCTACTGTATATGTTAAAACCCACATAAAATCTTGATTATTTTTGTTTTTAGAACATAGATACACAATATTTGAAATGTAAATATTACAAAAAACATTTTTAAGCTCAATGTTAGTCATCAATTATTTATTTAAGTATAATGGCCAATAGGTTTATATTATACCAGGTAATTAAATTGGATTTTCTTAAAAAAATCATTCAATTTGCGCTTTTAGGCATCACTGCAGAGCTTGCCCAATTGAAAAACCACAAGGTAAACTGTCACTGGTAAAGAATAGGCAGTGCTATATAACTTATAATAAATCATCATTAGGTGTTTTGGTATAAATATATAAAATACCCATAAAGTACAAATATATATTTATATATATTTTTTATATTACTTCACTACAACAGAGAGTATACGACCATAATTAGAAGGTATATGGTGTTTAATTGCAATGATCAGAAGGCATTCGGCACTACAACACATAGATCTTTTGCGTAGCAAGTTAGCTCCGCATAATACAGGAGTTGATTGTATCATTCTTAAATAAATATTCAATAATTTACGAATGTCTATTATTACATGTTATAAGATAGACTTATTATTTACAAGATATAAACAAACAAAGATTGATATTATTTTTGATTATATATTAATATGTAATAACTTCTGAAATCATTTATAGAATTATAATTAAAGAATATCATTATTTATTATATAATATAATTTACCATTCACCATAGCCTTTGATATCATTTATGTTACTACCAAAAAATAACACATCTCCATGATTGGCAATAAACATAGATTTTTCATTTACATATTTCGCCAATTGTTGACGTTTAGATATCATTTCAAGAGCTTGAGATTTCTGTTCTTCAAAGTCTTTAATGAAATTTTTGTCGTCCGGATTCAAAATTATTGGTTTAAGAGTTGTTGTTTCTTTTTTTGATGATGGATTTATTTCAGTAGAACCAACTGTGGTCAAGTATTGGTGTGTAACACTGTCTGCAAACTCTTTTATTTTCTCCTGGAACAAAGGACTTGTCGAATCTTTACAATATTTACTACCAGCTGAACTGTTCTCTATCAAGAGATCAACCAATTTTTGATATTTATGTGTCAAAACTAACTCCGAATCTTGTTGATTGGCATCATTTTCTTCTAATGTTTTGTTGATGTTTTCTTCTGATATATTATTATCTAAATCCTCATTTATGGGTAATTTGTTTTTCTTAGTTTTTTTTTTTGACAATTCGACGTCATCAATTTTTTCACAAATGAGTTCTTTCATTTTCTTTTTCTTTTTCTTTAACTCAACATGAATGTCATCATAAATTGGCATAACAATTTCTGTATCTTTCAGCTGTTTGGCTCTGCGTTTCTTTTTTTTTAGTAGCGTTGTATTTATTTCAGGTTCTTTACTTTGGGCTTCTGTTTCTTCTCCGACAGTAATTTCTTCTTGCATATTATTGTCATCATTATAAGTCAAATCATATTCAACACTTGTTGATGTATCATGTTTATCTGTTTTTAGTTTTAAACGTTCTTTTTTGGATTTAAAATATTCTTCCATATTTAAACCATTTAAGATTTCACCATCATCTTTAACACCTTTTCCTAGTATACATGTCAATTCATCTTTTTTGTATTGTGTTAAGTCTTTCCCCTTGGTGAATTTGTGGTAACTGAAACACATAATAAATTATTAATGGAATTAATAAAAACTATCAAACCTAATTCTTTAATAAACATTTTTGTTCTTAAATACATACTGAACTCTTGATTTTGAATTCAATGAATTTTGAACAAGTGATTTTTTAGAAGTTGTATCTCCATTTGATTCTGATAATTCTTGGTACTGGTCAAACTTTTCTGTTAATTGTGATAATAAACGAGAATATTCTTCGCCAGCTTTGAACCAATCATCTGCATTATTTGCTATAAATCCTAGTCCTATAAAATTATACAAATTATAGGTACATATAACTGGAAAATAAAGATACAATATTTGATAATACTCAACCAACATTTAGCAAAATAACTCAAGCAATTTCCTAAATATAATTTAATAAATTTAAAAATTATACGAGTACATTAAATAATTTAGAAAAAATAATTTTATTAGAATAGGAACCTATTGTTAAGTATTTTACTTAACTATAGACTGATGAATTGTATTAGGCAATGAAATAGTTCATTTTTCCCGAGATTTTTCCCAAGAGAATTTAAATTAAAAATTAATATAGTTTTTTTTTTTTAGAAAATACACTATCTGTACCTTGATTCTACTTGAGGCATTTTGATAAGCAGTATATATAGTGGCATATACATATCTTTTTTATAATAAATTAGGAGGAAAGACTCTAACTGGTGTACAATAGTGCCCTAAAAAAAAAGATCATTAATGAATGATAAAATCACTAAAATATTTTTTTTAATAAATTACCTTAACAACAAAATGATAAACATTGAAAAACGAAAAATATTTTAACGAAGAAAAGTAACTTAATATTGAAATCGATTTAGTTAATTTAGTTTTAGAGATCCATTGTAACTTTAATAGGTAACACCGTCAAAGAAAACTAAGTTAATAGTTTAGATAATGGTAAATTAATACATTTTTAATAACTAAATCAACTTGAAACCAGACTACCACATTTCTAGAGAAAAAATAAGCTGAAAATAAAATCTTTAATTAAATACCTGTAGGGTGCACCTTATGTTCAACTCTTATGTTTTCTGATATTCCTTGTTTATTTTTGCCAAGACCAGATCCTTTAGACCAGCCAAATTTTTCAAGCATACGCTGACCAAATTTTGAATCATCTGGAAGAAATTAACAAGCGTGTTATTATGTAGGTGATGCAAATGTAGAAGTTCAAAGAATCTTAGAATAAATGTAACGGGAAAATGGTAAGTACAATTTATAAAAATCTCGCTGAAAAGGGAAATCGTTTAATTAAATTTACCATTTGTCCAGTGATTTTGGGCCGACAAATTAATGCTATGCATAGGGTTTTTCCTTCGTTTTCTAGGTTCTGCCAGAGCCATGGCTGATGGTTCGATTGTAAGCTACCTATTACATAAAAAAAAAAATATTAAAAATAATTTTAAAAAGCCGATAGATATTTAATTTTAGTATTTCAAAGAATTCTGAAAGAATAAGAACATGACATAATGTCTGGAACAGCTGCTGTGATGTGCAAAAGCCATAAATTTAAAATTATGCTTGTGTTTTGTTATTATTGAGATAAATAATATAATAAATACCTATTACGGACTAATTCGATTTCGGGAAGGATTATTAGGGTATGGGTTGCTATCGTCATACAGTTTAAACTACAACTACTTATTTGAACAAAAGAATTTAATGATCATACTTAGGTATATGCGACAAATAGAAACCACGATAATCGAAACACGTCCGTACCTGACCAAATGTAAGGTTTTATATCAATCGCTCATTTCACCCAATAATTAATAATATTTAAAAAAAACTGATTCACGATAATCGGCGACTTTAGCTAGATCCTCAGAATAAAACAATAGTTTCAAGACTACACGAACTTCTTAACTTCATCTTGTGATCACGACGTAGAATACCTGACTAATGTAAAATGCAAAATAATTAATCCTAAATCGTGGTGTAGACTTTAGATATATTCTAAAGCCGTGGTGTAGACTAGAGAAGATAATACCATGATGTAGATAATATAATATTATCTTGGTGCAAGATTACAACGGCACAATATCTAAGACATCTTTGGCCATCATCGATAGATTGGCGGCACTGCGAACTCCGTGTATCCGTCCGCAGTGATGCCAACAAGGCGTCGTCGCGATATCGCCTCGTCGCCGTGTTCCGTCGCCGTCTTACCGACCGCTCTCTTTCGTTTGGAAATATTGTTTAGCTCGTCCCCGTTCCGACGTTCCGGATTCGGAAAATTTTTAATTTCATCAGCAAGTAAAATACAGGTAAGAAATTTGTCGTAAATAAGACTCTCTAAAAATATCGAAGTCGGCCCCGGCGCACACACTTACATTTATATTGGTTTAGTGACTATGGCAAAAGTCAAAAAGTCTATGAGAATTACACATGGCTAACCTCAAAACAATTTGTAAATCTGAAGACTGAAGTTCAGAACTCGTACATTATATTCTTAATATTGGTTATTAGTATTTTTCCTCGTTAAAATCCTGTGCTTTGGTAATCGCGAATCAGTTCCACCGATTGTCAAACAACTGTCCTCTAGGAGGTAATTTTTTGATTTTTCACTGCTCGGTAGTAATGCCCTTTCCCCCGCATTAATGATATTTATTCGCTTAATAATCTTGTTTACGCTTTAATTATTCGTGTGAAATTGCATTCTGTTAGGATTTCTGTCTAACAAGTTTCTGCTCCGGTAGTTGCTTCGTTATTCTAGTGTTGGCATTTAATGCTTATGTATATCTTCTATAAACATTACTATTCTGAGGACCTGTGTGATGATCACGTTTCATTTTTAGATGGGGATTAGTAAAAATAATTTTCTTATTTAATTTTGGTCAACTAAATATACCCTTACTTTCTGAAACATAAGATAACTTTGTTACATTGACACTTAGTCAAGTCTTTTCTTGCATTCTAAATTATTTTTATTTTTTAGAATCATCATGGCTGACGAAGATTGGGGAGATGTGGGAGCTACAATGAATGTAGATTCAGCGCCAACACAAATTGCAGCTGAATTACCAGAAGTGAAATTATTTGGCAGATGGAGTTGTGACGATGTTGAAGTTTCTGATATGTCTTTGCAAGTATGTTAAATTCAAATTTAATTTAACTAGGCACCTACTTCATTTTAATGAACAGTGTTGTAACATGGTATTATTATTTTGGATACCGTTCACATTTAAGAGGATGTCAGCGCACTATTCATTTTCTCTCCCTGGCCTGCACGCAACATAGACAAAACGCATTTATGCAAAATCATTTTTTCTATGCATTTAAGTAATCTTAGAGTAAAGTCACCTATTACATAAAAGATAGAGAATAATATTTTTGAGGGAATGACTTCGATTTTATATTTTATTATTATTTGACTTTGTATTCGACTTTCAAAATAAATGTTGTAAATTTAAATAATGTTTAAATTGTTTTAAGACAATATTTAGACAAATCGATATGTCATTCCCTCAAAAGTATTATTTTCTATTTTTTTTGTCATGGGTGACTACTCTAAGATTACTTAAACACATAGAAAAAATGATTTTGCGTGTGAGCCAGAGAGAGAAAATAAATGGTGCGCTGACAGCCTCTTAAGTTATTATTGAGTTAACACTAGACAGTACAGTAATTGGAACATTTGAATTTTATAGGATTACATTGCTGTCAAAGAGAAGTACGCCAAATATGTTCCTCACTCTGCTGGTCGTTATGCTGCTAAACGTTTCCGTAAGGCTCAATGCCCTATCGTTGAACGTTTGACCAACTCTTTGATGATGCACGGACGTAATAACGGAAAGAAACTGATGGCCGTCCGCATTGTTAAACACGCTTTTGAAATTATCTACCTGTTATCTGGTGAAAACCCATTGCAAGTGCTTGTCAAAGCCATCATTAACAGTGGACCCAGAGAAGACTCCACACGTATTGGTAGGGCTGGTACAGTCAGGCGTCAAGCTGTTGATGTTTCCCCATTGAGACGTGTTAACCAAGCCATTTGGTTGTTGTGTACGGGATCCCGAGAAGCTGCGTTTAGAAATATCAAGACAATTGCTGAATGTTTAGCTGATGAATTGATCAATGCTGCCAAGGTCAGTTACAAATATACCTTGTTGAATTTAATTGGTTGAATAATGTAATATAAAGTAATTGGATTATTTTTGTTTTTATAGGGATCATCGAATTCTTATGCTATCAAGAAGAAAGACGAACTCGAACGTGTGGCCAAGTCTAATCGTTAATTTCCATCTATTATTTCATTTATTTTAAATATACATTGTATATTTGAACTAAAACAAAATAAGTTTTTAATTTTTTTATTAAAAATGTTGTTTATTATACACAATTCCTTAAATCCTTAACATTACACTAAACGTAATATTATATCAGATATCATGTTGATGTTGACATGGTTATTTATTTATTTATGATTAACGGGCATAGCACTTAACAAAATGTAGGAATACAAAAAAAAAAGAACAACCAAGCTATATATAAGTAATAATTACATGTTATTTCATTAATATTTTACAATTTAGTGTATACTTGAACATCAAGTTTTAAATAATAACGAGAGGTTATGAGAACTAACAATTGAGCCAAATTCAATATTTGATCTAACTAACAAGCTATTAAGATTTTTTAAGCATAGAGGATTTCAAAATTCTTTTGTATTTCTATTTAAGAAACCTTATATCTTATATGACTTGTTGAGAACTATTTCATGGTTAATTTTAAAACCAAGATCATGTTTAAAATAAATTACTAAATCTTTTATCGAATTAACTCTCGTATAAATAAAAATTGACATTGAGATAAATATTTGGTGGTTGTTTACAATAATATCCTATTATGTATTTTAAAAAAAGTTGCTGATTTTGTGCTACTTAAAAAGTTTATTTTTCCACTGTCGTAAAGTTTGAATTTGGAAATTTTTAAAAGTTATGTACAAAACTAGGTAGTATTATGAGACTTTATACAGAACAGTTATAAAAATTATTGAACTCATAAATAATACTCATACAATGCAATGCTCCCCTGTTTTATATTATGACATGTGCATTGAATACTACAGTTTCACAAATGTGTAGGCAATAGGTATTGTATCTTCTACACTTCTGACTTATTTTGATTAAATTTTAAATTAAATAAATAGTGGAAATGTCAAAAAGAGGATGTGATACCCGTATGTGTTGTCTCCGTTTTACAAGTGCGTAATATAGCAAATTTGGTATGTTACACACTTGTAAGACAGAGACAACACATGCGGGTATCACGTCCTCTTAAGAGTTCAGACGTTATATTCTTAAGAATCACAAATAACAATTGTTTAAAAATTTAAATAATTGAACTGATTTTGTTCTTATTAAAAAAAATAGTATTGATCTTGCCATTATTATTGTTTTGAAAAGTTTTTTTTCTTAAGAGAATTCAACTTTCTTTGGTTTAGAAATATTCAAATAAAAAATTTTAAAAAAAAATGTTATACAGTAAAACATGCTCAACAATAATCGTGTACACGCAACTGTACGTTATTGGAACCCATTAATGGTTACTGGTGGATAGAGAGTGGCGCCCAAGATATATTTTTCAGGTGTAGCAAGAAAAAATGTTACCCACCCCTTAAAAACTCAAAATTATATTATTTTATGCATTTTATCATATTTTAATTGATAATATTAGTAATTAGTAAATATTAAGGTATAAACCAATATAATCTGTGATTAATTATGAACATGTTTCCAGTTGATTATTTTATGTTATTATACCCACCCACCCCTTATTTTCAAGATGTAGCGATTGCTACACCTAGTAATAGGGCTGGACGCCACTGTATATAGAAGTGCGAATCTAAACGTATTGCAGTCAGTGATAAATGACAATGCAATTTTATCTGCGCCTGGTATTCTCTTATTCTGATTATATATTTACATAATATGGGTAATAGTAATATTTTAGAAAATGTATACACTTACCAAACCTGTGAAAAATACTCTAAGTATTTTAGAGTACTAAAATAAATATGGCTAATTTGTGTTCGATAAATATATTAAATAATTAAACATGTAATGGTTACTAATGGTGGTCTGAATTCATGTAATTTTGATGAAACCGTGCTTCAAATAGCAAACAAGGTAAAGATAATCAATACAAATTGTGGTCGACATTATTAATGACAACGGTGTTATATATTTTCACATATATTTTTCAATTTTTAAAAATAACAATCTTGAACACATAAAAAAATATATTTATATTTATAATAATATGTAACTAAGTATTATTTTGTTCTATACTAAAATAAAATCAGAACAAATTCTTAAGTAGTAACAAATGGTAACGCTTTGTTAATTATTTTAAGTTATAACAAATGATATCACGGGAAAAAATTATACCGCTGTGTCGTCGGTCACCTTTTGAGTTCGAGGATGATCTGTTGTAGGAACATCAGTGGATTTTGTCTGAATTTGTTTTTCGTGAAACTCCTGATAATGAAAAAATAAATGTTATGCAAAATTACACATAGAGAATTTTGTTGTCTTAAAAACTTGAAAAAAAGGGTTGAGATTACAATATTTTATTAATAGTCAATAATGTAGAGAAATTCAAATAATCAAATATTTCTTACGTCGAAAGACCTATTATGGATTACTTACTAAAAAGTAAATAATGACAAATAAACAATTAGACTATTTGTTATACAATAGTAATAAACTGCGCAATTTAAATTGCAAATTTTCCAATGCTATAACTGACTACATAGAATAAAAGAATAAAACCATATTCTTTACTATTAACCTTTAATATTTATATTTTCTCATTAAGAGGTTGCCACACACGCATGTTTTATTTTCGTCTTATAAACGTATGGACAATTTTATGTTCACAATAATATATTTTAATCTGCAAATTCTAAAATTATAGGAATTGTTCTGTTATAAAATGTAAAGGTAAGATTATTATCTAGAGCATCTCAGATGCTTTTATTGATACTTTTATTAAACCTAGATCACATGTATTTAAATGTATTTAAACGCATTTAAAATATTCATGAGAATACACTCGCACGTCTTTGTAGTTACACACAGTATGGCAACAATTATAGCCAACAAGCAATAATATCACCAGTCACAAATAAAATATCATAACTATCAAATTTGTTTATCGAGCAGTAATTATTAGAAACACATTTTTAACGATCACGCACCCAGTCTTTTTGACCGTTTATTAATAGGTAATATATTCTGGTATTGAACTTTTAACACTTCTATATAACTGACATCAGATCGTATACAGTTGAGAGTTGTATCTAATTTTAGTTTATCACCTAATTAGAAGGAACCTAGGTTGGATTAGGTTAATATTTTGTATTTTTGAAACAATGAACAAAATTCTAAAAGCCTGGTCTTTTTGATTGTGAAGCATGTAGAGTTAAGAAGCCAGTTATCCTTATGACCTTTTTGAAACTATACATTTTGTGCTCATTTTAAAATGATCATAACTTACATAAAAATAAAAATATCAATACCATTCTTTGAGATACCCAAGATAATAACCTTAGCATTCAATCGTACAATGTGTCAATTCACTCAAATTTTAAAAATAGCAGAGTAAAATAGTTTGTTGTTAACGTAAAATTTGCTATGTTGTACGTTTGTAAGACAAAAATAACACATGCGAGTGTGGCAACCTCAGAAGATATTAAGTTAGTATATTCATAGATGATGATTGTATCAAACTTAATTAAATAATCACCTGAAAACAAGGAACCAGGCAAAGGTTTATATTGCATTCAGGGCAGTGATATTTGGTTTTGCGTCTCAAGAACCTTCCACGGGTATCTATTGTGTTCCAACAGAAACTGCATCCAAGTGCTGGTCCTGAACGTAACAACGGGCAGTGGTCAGATCGTGTTGATCCATTATAAGAATCGTTTGTGTTTACCTATAATGCAATTTAATATTGACCAATAACTCAATAAATGACTTTGAGTTCACAATATTATGCTAATACGCGTACCAAATAATATTTGTATAAAATGTATAGATTACCTGTGATGCACTAGTGGGCAGTTCGTCATTGAAGAACCCTCTGGCTGTTGGACTAAGTTCGGATGGCTGAGAAATTTGTTTGACTATAGTTGGTTTAGGAACAGCTAGTGTGTTGGTCGACGATGGATTTGGCTCTGAACACTGCCTCTCGAGCACTCGGATTACAGGTTCAGATTCATCATTTGTTTCGTTTATTACCATTGATGTATCTGTACTCATGTCATTATCATTGATTTTTATATGGGGTTGACGTACTAGAGTCCTAATTCGTTTATTAACTGGAAAATTAAAAATCCATTTTTAATATTTGTTTGATAGCACTTTTAATTTTATTTATTATTATCATTGTTTATTAAATTCAAGGTAAATAAACACAACAAATATACAAAATACAATAGTTATATTTCGATATACATTACATTTAAAAATAGTTTTGTTATACAAATCAAATTAAACCTAATAATATATTATAATTGTAATTTCTATACAAATAAATAATTTAAGATTAACACCAGATTGCACAATCATCTGTTTCAAAGAGGTTTAACGAGTCATTAAATACTTAACAATCCTTTAAACATAAAAAAAATGAACTGTGATGGATATGTTATCAAATATTTATGAATCGTCAAATTATTATTATAAACTATTTGTGCAAACCAGCATGAGTGAAATTATTAACTAAAATGAAAGGAAACAAAATAAAAATATGATTTGTTAATAAATAAATAAATCAATGATTTATGTATGGTTGTCCGTTGAAAATATTGAAGGTGCGGGTGAAGAATAATAGCATGGGTTAATCACTGTCAGAGGTTGCGAATACATTTGTGAAACATAAGCAGGATGATCAACTGCCGAAGTTTGAGATGTTGAAGGTTCGTATAGTGGCGCTTGATACACTTGCTCGGATGATTGACCATTGATTGATGATGCTGGCGAGGGTACTGGAATAGATGAGGAAGACTGACCTTTTCGATGAACGGGATAACCTTTTTTTTTGTACTCGAGCCACAAGGTACGGTTATTTATACCATACTCTTGAGCAGCACGACAAAATCCCATACGGCCCACACGTACAGCTTCAAGAGCTTCTTTAAAACGATCACTCTCCCGTATACCGGGTTCTCGTTTTTTGCGTACTTTATTCTCTGGTTTGGATACTGCTTTGGCTTTGGGTATGGCGTAGACACTGTGAGGCGGGCAATCAGAGAGCTGCTCCAAAAACGACCAACCTGTTAGCAAATGTTGTAATTTATAATAAAAATTTCTGGTAAATAAGATATTTAAAATGGAAAGAAAAGAAGACACAAAATTAAATTTTCAAGAAGAAATACATTTAAAGACATATTTTATTATGCAATTAAGCAACTCTTGAAAGTGAGCATTTTACAGGTTGAACGTTTTTGAAACTATTCACTCATCTAAATAGTTACTCATATTTTGGATTCGCTTAGCAAAAATAATCATTATCCTACAAAACTGTATAATAAATGAAAAAGAACATGCTTTTTTATGTACATTAATTTTTAAGATATAAATAATGCTTTCATTAAAATGTTGAACTAAATACAAAACAGAATCAAAACTTACAAAAATAAATTGCGTATTAAACTTAAACTAATTTATAAACAGTAAATAAGTACCAAACTACAAAAGTATTTTTATTAATTATGATTTATCATACCTTCAGGTTTGTGGTGAACGATTGTTGTATGATTATCTGTGGACGATTGTTTGCTTACACTACTAATAGGTTTTGATGTTTCTTGTCCTTGTGATGTAGGTTGAGATCTCTATAAACAAATTAATAAAAAATATACGTGAATGTATGTTTACAGAATCTATTAATTTGTATATTAATTAATTCGTACAGTTGACATATTATCTTGTTCGGTTACTGATATATCTTCGATAGAACTGTTGTGTTCAGATTTATCACTGGATGTCTTCATGAGATGCATTTTTTTTCGTTTTGCCGAGGGTGACAACAAACTATACTCAGTTTCTGCATGTCGTGTTGTAGCAAACGGAAACATAGTTTTCTCTGTCAACCCTTTTATTTGTAAGCTTTCAGCTGCCTTAGAATGTTATAATAACATTTTGTAATTATAATATTGTTATAATATTGTATTGAATACAATTGAATAAATAAAATAAAATTTACTTTTAAAATTATTGGGAGTTGATCTTGAGAGATGTTAACTTCACCATAATACATAAACTCAATTAATGTTTTTAAATGATTATAAGACATGTCCTTGATGATGATTATTGGATGTTGACAAGGTGTTTCATTGAAAAGCATCTATAACAGTAAAAATACATTTAGTTAAAAATATATAATGAAATTATTTTTATAACACAAGTTTAGATAAAAATGATAGCTTATGTTTAAATGGATTTGAAAGTAGTTCTGTATAGGTAATAATAATTAGGATAAATTGATAAATGTTTATTCTATTGAACTAATAGGTCAAATGTTTAGATTTTGACATTGAAAACTGATTTAAATATATATTTATTTTGGATCCTACGAACAACTAAATACGTCTATTCATACGAAGACTGAAAAACTGTTGAATATTTGTTTATTAAAAGTTTTTAGTAGGATCTAAAGAAGACAAGACTAGGAATCTTTATTGTCTAATTATATCTGTCAGTAAGTTATGAATGAAAATAGGTCCGTTTAGTAGGAAAAGTCGTATTTTGAATCCCCTTTAAAATTGTTCATACATTTATAATTAATAAGAAAATACTCTGTATTTTTTCGTTTTGTAACCAAACTGTTCAAAGCATAACTTTTTATAACATTTAACAATTATTAATATAACACCCTTCATCTTATATACAATTTATATTTTATGTTATAAACTTATAAGGGTAAATTATATTATATTTTAATTTATCTCGACCTGTGTTGTCCATGAGATTCATATATTATCAAGTAGACCCCATGTGGTTTGTACGTAAGTGAATAAACTCTAAAGTGACAAAGTTATACCAAGTTTGTCGTTTTTACTTAATTCAGCCTACGGCAGATTAATACAAAATCAATTAATACAAAATCCTAACCTAATCGTACGTAATCCGTTGAATAAAAAAAAAACAAACATTCGTATTTATAGATAAAGTTCGAACTTGAGACATTCTGTACTAAAATACATAGAAGTTTTACTGCACAAATAGGCTTATTATTTTAATAATATTTATTATTATTAAAACCCCAATTAAAACCAATAGCAACCATTTACAAACAACAATTTCCGTCATAAATTTCATAATTTCTGTTTAAAGTACCTCCCCGGGTTGGAATTTACCTTTTTAAATTAACCTCTTTTTCCCAGAGATCTAATCTATTCATGTACCAAATTGCATCATAATCGGTCCAGCCATTTAGGAATGCATACAGGACACATACTCACACACAAACATTAATTTATAATCCACCTCTTTTTTTCTATGTTTGGTAGTAGAAATATTTTGCCTTAGAAAGCACAGACATATTGATAAAAAATGTTCACAACATTTGCAATATAGGTAAACCTAGATTTTCCAACTTTTTGAAATATTTCATTTGTATATATATTTAAGTATTCAGCTAGGTATGATATAAGTTATTATAGGGATCTGCATTTTTAACTTGGGAAAATATAAAAAAATGTTTAAATAAACTAATTTTGATATAGACAGAGTTTTAATTTATGAATTAAAAAAAGAAAAGTGATGCGTGATGCAAAAAACAAAAAGATAGATAAAAAAAAAATTTAGAAACACGTCACATTGAAAAATGTCACCAAATATTTATGAAATATGAACAATAATAGGTATGCATTCCAAAATGTAAAAATATAAAAAACTCTATTAGCCCCAATTTACTTAGAAATTTGTGAAACATAATATAACATACCGACATATTATCTAACCAGATATATAATATTACAACTAGGTAAAAATATATAATTACAATAAAATCTGATCTCTACTTACGAATAGTTTAAGTTGATAAAAAGTGAAAACAAATAGTTCCTTTAATATTTTGTTTTTACTAATAACCCTACATCCTCCACCCATCCCTTCACCATAGGGTAACTATACACTAATATCATAGAAAATATTATAATGTGTTATGTTTACCCACTCGAGTAATTTGACTACAAAATGACAATGTGAAGTTTAAATACAGGTATTTGTATGAAATGTTTGTCAAAGATAACAAATATCACGCACACATCTTAGAGAATCTTTAATTAATAATTAATCAATAATAACATCTCCAAAAAATATATATACTAATAATAGGTGAAGATGAGGTCGAATACCGTGACGTATAACTGTAGGTATATGTGATTAATTACCATTTAGATAATCTTAACACAGTACCTATCTGATACTAATAAAAAGTAGTTATCTTTGAAATAACAATATTATATAATATAAATATATATATAATATTATGGTATATTAAATATATACATACTTAGGTATTATTATTATTATTATATTTAGGTATATGTATTATGTTTGAATAGAATTTCTTATCAGTTGTTTTTTTCCATTAAAAATTTATCTCTAAAGGATATATTTTATTTGTTTATAGGTACACAAGATAATATAATATCAATGCTTTAATGAATTATTAAAATAATTGAATATGATCAATAATAAATATAATTTGAAATATAAGAATAAAATAATTAAATCATATTTTAATTAGATATATCATTAAGACATTATATTTACCAATGTATCAACTACTATAGGTACATTGTTATAAAAGTGATATTATTGTATCTAAGATTAATTGCTGCATGAAAGTTAAAAACTTACCCAACTGTTTATCTCACTGCGGTGTGTCATTAATTAATTAATCAATCATTAGTAGAGATTCTTATATATTTTTGTTACTATCTGTTAAGAGTAATATTAAATTATGTTATTTATTGACAATTTAATTCAACTATTATAGTGATTGAGCTGCACTGTAGCAAATACCAAAAGCTTTTATACTATATTAATGGTTCATTTGACCTGAAGAAATACCAATAACGTGTACATAATTAATAACGTGTCTGTATAGTATAATATTATAAGACGTCATACGCGGGTTGCCCGACACAACACAAATGTCGGTCATCGATAAGATACATTTCACATTAACACAATAAATAACGACGGGCGACAGACCCCCGGGAAAGACTAGGTACATCCGATCACTGGTTTAGATGTTATCATTAGTGAGGAAAAGGACACAACTACCTAAATAGACAGTCCACCAGTGACGGGTGAGATTTTAATTTCAGGGATTTTGGAACTTACTTGAAAATAGCTGCTGCATGCAGACAACACGACTTTGTGCACTTGTATTTTCCGGCCTTCGGCGGCAATGGTGGCGTCCACGAACATCTCACTGTTCAACAGGCCCGTCATGACGTTCACCAGGTTAGGCTGGTGGTTGTTCCACCGCAAACAGAACCTCTGATCGGCCATTATTTGAACCTGCAGATCCGCCAGACGCGAACGGACAGACCGCCGAACAAACAAAACAAACAAACGCACGCGATAATAATAACGACAACATGCTGTATGCTATATGGTCGTCGGTGTTGTTATTAGACATTAGTGGGGGACTGCTATTATAGGAAGGCAGCTGGCGAATTATAACGGGCATTTCACGTTTATGGTAGGTACACGGATATAATATTATATTGTTATATTTTGTGGCACCGAGACGGAGATTTTGCGAGCGGTGACGAGCTATATTATCATAATAATATAGTAATTATATACTATACTCGCACTCACCTTAGGAGTTGGGAACACCCGTGTGTCACAAACGAAAACGTTTAAACGACCACAGCAGCCAGTGGGTGGGTAAGCAGCCTTCAGGTAGTCGTCGTTTCGAGATAGTGTGGCGAGGAAGACTCGGAACGGAGAAGACGACGGCGGAATTGGAGACGGCTTTTACGGACGGGCCGGCAATACAAGAGTGGAAGAGACTATAGACCTGAGCAGTGGCGCGCGCGCGAGAAACGGAAAACGGATTACGGAAAAACTACACCGTCGTCTGTCGTACCCGCGAGAAGGAAATTTCTTTTCTCTCTTCTCGCTCGTTTTCGACTTTTTTCTCTCTTTTCTCTCTTATGTTAATAAATAACTTTTATTTATAAATAAACAATTCATTATTATGATAAAATCGCGACCCGTGACGTCAATCGCCGCGCAAAATCGCGTTGGTCACACCGGGCCCCCGGCCCGCCGACCACCGGACGCACTGCCTACCAATCGACCCACCCCACACCGCGGGCCCGTTCGACGACCACCCGCCGCACAGGGATCGTGTTACCGTGCTATATAATAATGCGACGTATAATAGTATAATGCAAATAATAATAATATAAATAAATTATAATACAACGTGTTTACCGGCTGTTAATATTACTATTATTATTCGAACGCCTTCGACGCCATAATTTCTGCGTCCGCACACCGCACCGCAACCATCATAGTTGTGTTGTTTTGCCGTTTTGGTACGCACTACGCACTACTATGGTGCAGTGGCGCCAGTAGCCAGTGAGTGCACTACCATTTTGTCATGACGCGTAGGTACCTATGATAATATTTGTTGTTGTCGTAATCGGACGAAAATATTATGTCATGATTTCAGATTTTATACTTTTATACAGTTTGTACAATGCCAATATTATATTATGAGACGCACGCGAATTTGATTTCAATTTTTTTCATTTCATTTAATTTCTCTTTATGATTTTATTTTAACTTAATTTTGATCTCGTCCGCAGAGACGTTTCATTGTTTTTTTTTTCGAATTTTTCTATGCGCCACGGCCGCGCTCGTTCCAACTCAGTGGTAAGTATAATGTTACAAAATATTATTATCGTCCATATTAATATAATATAATTATTATATTGTGTTTCATTACTCTGCCTACGGTCATTATAGGACTTGGTACGTATACAATTGCGTGCACACGTCTGATCTTAAATTATTGTGCCGTCGATGCGACATTGCTCGGCTGTTTGTTAGCATTCGTTAAAATTCGCGTTTATTTGTTACGCTCCTACGACCTACGCGTTTATCGAGCTCAAGGTCGATCAAAATAAGTGCCTAGGAGACGAGTTCATTTTTTATTTTAACTTTTTTCTATTGGAATTATTAGATACTTACTATAATTATTAAATCTGTACAGTATTTCAACCCAACTCCTTATTTTAATTATTATTTAAGACTGTGTCAGCTTTCGGTTTGTTTTCACTCTCTCACCCATGCGCATGTGCGCAACTTACCAAATGTACAGTCAGTATATGTACAGGACCAACCCTAGGTATAATTATGTTGTTGCTTTTAATATTAAAAGGAATTCACATATTAACAAGCTTTAATTTATGTGCAATACTCGAAGCATTACCTGTGCTGTCACATTGACTATTTTATTATATTTTAATTTATACATAAGTTATGAGTGTGTAAATTATTATAATTTAAAAGCGCATATAAATTGCTTAAAAATTAATGTATTGTAAAAAAACTAAGTAGCGACTCAAGTAAATAAGTAATATCCTTACGTGATACCCACATGTGATGTTGTCTTACAAGTAACATAGTTAATTTTACGCTCATCAGAACACATGTAGCTCTGTAAGTTTAAAAATTATAGTGAATTGATCTCTTATAAAATGTAATGGTAAGATATGCAACCTCATGGGCTTTTTATTATATTTTAACTTTAAAGGCTATGAGGTTACCTAGATAATAATCTTACCTTTAGATTTTACTATAAGAGGTTAATTTCTGGGTTAATTTACTCTAATTTTTAAATTAACGTTGCTACACTTAATCTGCTGAATGTAAAATTTGCTATGTTACGCACTTGTAAGATGTAGATAACACATGCGGATATCACGTCTTCTTAACTTAAAGTTTGATATTAGGTGAATTCTCTTTAATATTAAAAGTAACAGCACAGGGTTGGTTCTGCTAAACGTAAATTTGCTATGTTCAGAAAGAGAAGACAAATGGTTAGCTGACATTCTCTAAAAATTTTATATTTTTATGTTTGTTTTTGGTGTTTCAGTTTGTTTAGTATTTGTTGGTCTCTGATTTATCATTTCGTATCGAGTAAGAGTTGTTTTGGAAATAAACACTCATTGAACATATCCCTTGCTGTTGTATACGCTGCTTCACGGTCGACAGATACCCGCTACTACTACTACTGCAGTACTGCTACTACTAGGATTACAGCTACAATACTACTACTACTACTACAACAACGCTTCTGCAGTCTGTGAGAAAGCAAACATTAAGAAATCCTAGTTAATTTTATTTGGACACTTGCCAAATTGGGCATTTAGCCATCACCATTTATTGCTCAGGATACACATCGCTTGATAAGACGACTTAGATAATAAATTATATCAATTAAAGAAAAATAAGGTAATTAACACTATACTATCATCTACATTCATAATATGATACAAAGATTTTAAGCTTCCCCCAATGAAATAATTATTATTAAATACAGACTCCCTATTTTTAAATTAAATATATTTAGCTTATTATGTCTTCAACTAAGAATCTATGTTTGGTAAACATACATTCTTTAGTTAATATTAAAATTGTCCCATATTACTAATATCATCGCCTTAATCAATTTATAATATACCCACTCTATGCTTAAGGTTTCAACAACATTAGTACCTACCTAATAAAGTAATAATTATAAATTGTATTATCGCTATACAATTTTATTTTTGTTATTTATAACTGATTACAATTATTACATTAAAAATGAAAAATAAATTGAAAGTACCTACTAACCTTTTATCGGGGTCTAGTTCTTTCAAGCATTGCGATTCAATTTAGTGCATACAAATAAGTAATAACCAATTCTATTGTTCCACGTCAAGTCGAAGTGAGTAGAAACTAATAACTAAATATGGATATAAGTAAATATTATTGTTAACTATCTACACGAATATGATTTGCTACCATGCCTATTAAAGCTATATAGGCCAGATATATCAACATTTTTTTTAAAAAATTAATGTATGCCTACTTGTTATTTTCAAACAATCTTTAGATAGAAGATTCTATTAATTTTATTTGTATAATTAATATTAAATATATATATATATATATATATATATATATATATTAAGCACATAATATAATATAAGGATCTATCTAATAAAGTAATAACTATAAATTATATTATCATCGCCATCAAAAAAATTTGGTTATTCGTATGAAAATGACAATCCTTTTATTAGGGGTCTAGTTTTCATGCATTGAGATTCAATTTAGTACCATTAATAACCAAATCTACTGTTCCACATCAAGTTGAAGTGAATAAAAACCAATATCAAAATAAGGATGTAGGTAAATTATTGTAATTGTAAACCATCTACACAAATGTGACTCACTAATGAAACTGGGTACATCAACATTTTATAAAAAAATTAAAAATAAAGGTTCTTATTCAACAAAAAAAATAATAGCTGATGCCTGATATAGTTATGTAAAATTATTGGGAAGTATGTAATGTTAGAATTGTGTCTCAAATGTTTTAAAAATTTAATCAGTTTTGAAATAATAGAAGTGGTTGTTGTTAACATGTCGAACGCCGACGTTGAATTTACATTCCCACGCCAGTGGCCAATAGGATATAACCTATGGTGGCCGTTGCCAATTGTAAAATTTGTAGATTTTACGCAATAGTCAATACAGTAATGAATGGCCGATAGAAATTTCAAATTTGTTCAGCTATAGCCACCAAAAAAGACTCAATACAAAATAGGTTACTCTATGTCAACCACGGGTGTCTGTTCACTCGTGTCAACGACGGTGTTTAACGTGTCAAACAAAATACTTTGTATATGATATTCTTTTCTTATTTAGTGTTTATATTATAAAGCAGAATTAAAATTTCATTTTCTACGGAACAAAACTAAATTATTTTATGTATAGTTAGATTATTTAATTTTGAAAATTAAAATGTTAGTTTGGTTTATCAAGTTTTCATTTTGATGGAATAAATTTCAAAACTTGTAATATAAATTTTGAAAGGATCACAAAATTTATGTCTCGTACATATAACTGCGCACATTTAGATCATTAACAGTTAATTTGGGAAAAAAGTCGGTTTTAGATGGTGAACTGATCATATTCTTAACGTGCTCTAAGTATAGAGTAGGCATTTTAATATTTTGTACTTGAGTTTTAAAATTGTTTTTTAAGCATCTACTGAGATTAAAATTTAAAACAATGGAACAAATTAATTTTTTTTAATTTTCTATTTCTGCATTTTCAAAAATTTTATCAGTTTTTATACATTTAATATAAAAATTTGTATTAAGCAAATAGGTACTAGATTCAATTTATGTGCAAGCTAATTCGAATCATAGATGCTTAAAGTAAAGACATTAATAATATAAAATCAATGGTACCTATTATTATTATTCCAACTCTGTTGAGTTCAAAATGTTTTTTTGTCTAATATAATATTAAAAATATTTTCTACTTTTTGTTAGGTGTACATATTAGGTAATAATAATTAACTTACCCATAATGGCTGAAGTTAATTTATAAAAATCACCCATACAGACTAAGCTATTGTTCTTCTGTAAGAGTTATTAAGCATCTTCGTATAGGTTGGTATTTTAATTTGGGTACCTAATATGTTTACTAGTTAATGTAGCTTATGTTTTCTAGTTTTTTACCTAGTAAAAATTGGTTACCACTGACCTAAAATCCCAATTCTGCACATAGGTATATTAGAGTATAATAAAATAAGTATGCTGAAAAATATAAGACTTGCCTATAATACTGAGTATTAAAATGAACAAACAAAAATATCGTAAAATAGGTTTACTTGGGACACTTTTGAGCTGGTAAGGAACAAAAAATCTGGTCTTGGCTTAGACTTTAAGACCCATATGTTGTTGTTTTTGTTTGATTCCCTCCCCATTTTTTTTAAAAAAAATATGCTTGTTCCAAGTTACCCTTGATTTTCGCAAACTTGGGACAACTATTGTTTTATATGAAAAAATCATGTTGAACTACCTACACATATTTTAACTTGGGACAGACGTATTATTTTTAAAAAAAAATAGCTTTTAAAACATTACAATTTGAAATTTATAACACAGTTTATTAAACCTATTTTAGATTAAACAATACAATTTTTTTTTCTTAAGATTAATTAGTCACTTTTTTCATTTAAAATTACATTAAAAATAAAATAAAACACAACTTGGTCAGTTTAAATTACTTTATAATACCACATAGTTTAATTTTAAGGTATTAAATGATTTATAAGTACTTAAAAGTACATGATTAAGTTACTATAAAAACTATTTTTTTCAGCATTTCGTGACAACTGCTAAAATTACATATAATTAATAACAATGAAATATAATTCACAAGTAGTTGCTGCAACTAATGTTGGAACCCACATTTACATTCAATTAATAGCAAGTCGTGTGTACACTAAGTTTTAACGTGGTTTTATACATAATAATCTACTTATGTATTTATATTTAAATAATAAGTATTTACAATGTGAGCACGCCTAAGTCTCTGGACAGCAAGACGATTGTTTTGAAAGTGATAATAATTAAATGTGTGATTATACGGTGGTAATAAATACATTTCTAGTGCTCCAATCGTTTATAATACTATATCATTAATTGTATTCAAGTTACCCAAATGTCCTAAGTAAACCCATATTACGGTGTAGGTAGTCAATTTACTATTTAGTATAAATTTATTTTGTTAAGTTAGTATTAGTTAATAATATTTTCATTTGGAATTACATTATTAATTTTGAATCTCAATAATATCTCTAGTTTTGTCCCTTAAATTTCATTTTTTAACCTACAATAATTACTGTTTGTTATTTCAATAGTACTATAATAGCATACCATATTCTAGTGTTTGATTATATTTAAGGGGATTCGATACTGTGATTTTCTGTTTTGTCTAACATACGCGCGATAGGATATTAGACGGGTTTTTTTCCAAACGCCAATTGATCTAATGAAGCAGTAAGAATTCGAAAAACATTTGAATTTGTCAACAAGACCACTTGAAATCGACTTTCCCACATTTTTGATTTTAACTTCTCCAAATGTTGAAATACGACAATTTTTAAATACTCTTTTTTTATATGACAATTTTAGGAATTTGGGTTATAATATTAAAAACGTGGGAAAGTCGATTTCAAGACAGCAAATTAAAATCTGTTTTCAGAATTCTTATCGCTTCATTAGATAAATTGGTATGTTTGGTGTGTTTGTAACACGTCTAGAATACTATGTCGCGCGTGTGTTGACAAAAACAGACAATCACGGTATTGATCACCTTAAGATCATAAATAAATTGTATCAAAAAATGTAATTTAAACAACTTAACATTAAAAGGTTAGGTTATGTATATTGTGTATAGGAACATGGATGTTATGAATTTATGGTACTAAAATAATTGATATTTCGTCCACATAATAGAATAATTAGTGTTAAATAGTAAACTTGATAGTTAAAATGTAAATATCATTAGTACAATATATTACATCGTTGATTTCCTAACTACACTAATTTTGTTGGGTATATATGTATTATATATTATAGCAAAGGCAATCTTTTTTTTAATAGGCAGCTTAATTTTTAATAATAATTGTATTAGTTAAATAGGACTATATCTGAACTACTTATATAAAATAAAAACTTTTTGGCTTGTAAGTTCTTAAGTTTCTACTGATGCGATAGTATTATTTAAAATTAGTATTTATAATAATATAATTGGCCTCACAGTTAAACGTCAAACGAAAATATTTTCAGAAATCATAAGTCAAGTGCATAAGAATATGATTGCACTGTTATAAAATAGATATACTCCAATACTCGTATTTTGCATCTAAATAAATCCACACGGGTGAAGGTGGTTGGAGCAGTGCAGGCGTCGAGTTCTTGCAGCAGTTCGAGTAATCAATCGGAGACTAAACCATCAGATACGTGTGTAGTTTTTAATTTTTAGAAGTTGAAATAGCATTTCCGTTTAGACATTTTTAATTCAATTATGTCAATTATTAAGCGTGGACTCAGCTCTTCAGAATATTGACAAATATATAATACTGACTAGTTTGATAGATTATGTGGTAATTAATAATCAGTGATACCGCCTAAATCTTAACGCCTGCCATCACTGCGTTCTAGTATGGGTTTTCAGTTAAGTCATTAAGAGTGTTAAAACATCATCCATCGCCGCCGTGTAAGAGACATCGACGTGTGTTTACGTACCGACTACGTGCGATCGACGACATCGTATTATAAATAGATATTGAAAATGGAAATAGATTATGATTAGTTTTACGTGTCCTGAAAATTCTTCAATTTATAGGTATAATTGTCTATTATTAAACGTTTGTGGTTTTATTTTATTTTTTAGGCAGGTTCATTACATGTAAAACACGAGTAGTCAATGCTTATATATGTCATCTAAATAAAAATCGTGAATAATAAGGTGCATTTTATATGGCATTATTATAAACACAGAAAAATGCTGCTCTACACTACTAATAATTATGCAGGTATTGACGAAAAATCGTACTATATTTTTTTTAGAAGTATTCGTTTATGTTAAAAAAAAATGAATCCTGTCATCAATAAATTTGCCTCAATAAACATTCATATCAGTACTACGTTATTACATTTTATAATAGGTTATCAATTATAATATTGTGTTATAGTTATTGTAGGTAATACTTCAGTGAAACTTCCATTTAACGAAATTGTCTGTTTACGGAACACTTTTGAGAACCTAATTCTATTTGAAACTCTTTTTAGTACGATTTTTTTTTGTACCACAACAGATTTCGTAACATGGAAATTTCATTATATTATTACAGCCAAAATTAGTGACATTACTACGATTTATTTTATTTGTAATGATAATATTTTAATTAAAGATTTGCGTAATTGTATTTTAATGACAAACATAACAATTTGAAATATTCTTTACTATAATATTAATATATTATACAGTTTTATCTGAGAAAAACTATCTTTTTATGGCCTTGAGATACCGTATATTATTGGATTCAGTGGCGCCGAACCCTATATTTTTGAAAATTTAGCATGGGGCCGCTTCATATTGGGCCGAAGTTTGTCTGCCAAACTGTATGAAAACTCCATTATAAAATTAAAGCCTACTCTTCTAACGTCATCTAACTACAATATTTTGTTTATTTATTGTGTGCACTGTGTACTTAAATGTTTAATATATTTCTCTAATCAAAATTTAAAATTTTTTTTTTAAAACTGAGCATCAATATTTTTTGGGTAAAAACCAATACCTCCTCGGTCCTCCACCCCTTCAGGTACGCCATTGAGGCCGATATTTAAATATTGGGGCCGTTTCAAATATTTTTTGCCCGACTAAATTTTTAGGATTTCGGGCCATTGATTGGATTCATAGACGTACAATAATCTACCTACTTATAATTATATTTTTGAGGATGTAATATTCATGATACTCTGCCATTGAGCAATCAATCATTGTTTTAAAGTTTTTTCGTGATATTATTCTTACGGGAAAAAACTATACAGTCTATTAAGTTTATTAAATCTCATTGAACAGGGTATATAGTTAATAGATTTTTTTTTACTATGGTAGACTGACATATTCGATCTACCAACGTTCTACTAATATTAGTTTTAATAATTATGTCGGCGGCTATCTTATAAAGAAGACCAGTGGCGTATTTACGAGGGGTCCGGATCCCCACAACTGACCCTATTAATACCTATCTAAACATCTAATTATTAGATTCTAATATAAAATCTTTGTATCGGGTAAACTCTTGAACTACTATTCTGTACGGAAGCCCTCCACTTAAATTTATTTGGAAAATTAGCTGGACCCTCCATGAAAAATTCCTAAATAAGCCACTGAAGAAGACTAGGTACTTGCGATTAAATTATTTATGTAAAGGCAAAACGTGTATTATATGATTTATAAATTATAACCAGTAACATGATCGACTGTGGATGACAACTGAAATCTGACGTCCAGCAATGTGACTATGGAATGAGAGGGCGCCCGTATTAAAAATACAATTTAAGTGTCCTTTCTAAGTGATTTGTTCCACGTTCATTCACAATATTTTTTCAAAATAGCGTTAAATAGTTTTTTCTACATAGGATTTTAATAATGCAGCTAATTTAATTTATACAAATTATAAATTGTATTTTCTGATTTTCGTCCTGGTTGTTTTGTACATTTTGCTAACTAATTTCGCTTAATCCATCGCCCTAATGGCTCTTTTTAAAAAACCTTTGATTTGTATACATTTTTATTTAGGTACTTTCTACTACATATTTTACTGTCTAGTAATTGACTTGATAGTCATAGGGATAGGATACTTTATATCTGCGGTACTCGCTACGCGGTCCGCATAATTTTGGCCCTTTAACAAATTTTGTGCGGCCCGCACTAAAACTGAATTTCACATTCTAAAATCCAACATTCTACACTCAAGTAAACAAAATAAAATACTTATATCAAAATAATATTATTTTACTTTTATAACTTATAATCATTATCATTTAAAATGTAACTAGGAACTAGGAATATTTACACCCGGGTCTCAGGAAAAAAAGGTACTTCGGTCAATATTATGAGCAAATTAAAATTTACTGCATGCGGCCCGCAAGTAATTTTCAAAAATAATATTTAGCCCTTTCCAAAATCCTAGTGGCGACTGCTGCTATATATTCAATTTGACTATGCCACAATGGGAATAAGTATTATGTATACGCAGTAAATATAGTATTTGCTATACCTATTACCTAGGTGTACGATTTGTTAAAATTGGAGCAAACCATGGAACACCCTTTGAAAAAATTATATTTTTACTTTTTACTTCATAATCTAAATGGATATAATGTGCTTTAACTGGCCTCTGCACTGAATCTCATTTGTAATAATAATTGTCTTTACAGTCAAAGCAAATAAATCCCCGATCAAATTATTAGAATACCGAACATTAATCGTGTGGTGTTTCGTCTATATAAGTTATATAATAATTATGTGATGTATAATCTCTTCAGTCAATAACAAATAACAAATTTCTTTCCGCTGCAGAAATGATTTTTTAAATATTACGGTATTAACCCTTCATCAGGCAAGTATACTATACTGAACAAAAAAAATATATATGCATAGGTACATATTATAATATGTAGTACCTACCTATATATTTATTTAGTTCATTTTCTAAACCAACATAATACATATATTAATATGTAATGTTACAATTGTTAAATGTTTAATATATATATATATATATAGATTTCGAATGATTTAACTTAATTTGTCTAAAATCATAAAAAATGCTGAAAAAACACGTTTTTTTTTTTATTAAATAATATATTTTAAGTAGTATAGCTAATATGAGTATTAATTGCATGCCATGTAAAAACTATAAGATTTAAACACAGTTCCTAATAATATCAGAATATCTACAATAGACATCACGATGTGTGGTTTTCTTTCCAAAAATCAAAAAATATATACGGCCTGTTCAACAAGAAAGGTAATACGAAAATATTTTTAACGCATGACACTGAATTTTGTTTGAGTTTTTTTTTATTGCATAAAGAACTTAATGTTTCCGCCCATCCGAAACAAAACAATTTTTTATAATTATACCTTTTCATTTCCAAAATTTGAATAAAATAAAATATTATAAGCAACTATTTGACTCGTACAATTATTTTCAATATTAAAAATTACTTATCAATAGTGATTTTAAGTTTCGATTTATGCATGTTGTATCTATCGTATTTTTTAACAGTTCATCTACAATTCTACAATGTTCCGTGTGATTTTGTATGTATTTTTTAAAACGCAAGTCTAGTGTCGTAAACGAAGCACATATTTACATTATTTTCACTAAATTATAACTAAAATTTCTAGTGCGTAGTATGCAATTTAGTGAATTTTGGATAGCTATATATTAATATATATTTTATATTCCTATTAAAGTAATTTATTTTACCATCATAAGGCTGGCGCTACAGATATAGCGGATGAAATGTTGCATGTTGTCGCTACCCGTTTATTTTTTACGAATTCAGTAATTCTGCGGTTACAACCGCTTGTTTCAAGTACCTAAGAATAATATTTTTTATCATTACAAAATAATTAAAATCGTTATTCTTTATTTAAATTTTCATGATTTAGGTGATTTTCGTTGTCAACATTTGTACTTAAGTGCTTATAAAAATTTTTTTTATGAATTTATGCTTTACTATTTTATATAAGAGCAGATTGAAAGAATTATTGTATTTAAACATTTACAATGATGTGTGTTTTTTTTCTGTATGTCATCAACATTTTGGGTAGTAAAAATGTTCGTCATCTGCATATTTTCTGATAGAAAAGTGAATTTAATTGGTACTTTTGAGAGGTCAAAATTCCAGTAGTTTTAGAAAGCATCAGGAAAAAAGTGGTAATATTTACGCAAAACCAATTTTTAGCGTAACTCAAATTTATATATTAATTTACTAATTACCGTGGATACTTGAAATGTTCACCAAATATTACCATTTTTTTGACATTTTTCGAATTTTGTATATATTTTTTAAAATTATTCTCGATAAAAACTTAAGTAAAAAAACATTTAATTCTAGGTTCCTTATAAGTTTCATTAATCGAAGTTCAAAATATATATTAAAGATATGTACATTGGCACTATTATTTTTATATACTTACGTTTAAAGTTCAAATTTTGACAAAATTCATCAAACTATTTTTCAGTTAGAAATTCATAAAAGTGTTTATTTTTGTACCTAGCTAACATTAGAAATTTTATTAGAAGATTCCAAACAAGTAGTTATACCTCTATCAACAAAAAAAAAACAGGCGCATGACGGTCTGTGCTCATTTTTTGTGTCCGCGTAGTATAATATTGTATAAATGCTATACATAATTAATGTTAACGCTGAATTGTATGATAATAATAATGTATTGATAAAAAAACACGAATTAATACCTAGCCACACACCTATATAATATTTTATTCCTTTATAATATTATTATTAATAGTTATTAGTATCAGTAATCGAGCACGAATGTAAATAAAAACAAAACGTTAATCAAATCATCGTCATTCTGACGCTATATATTATATTTATATACATTGCGATCGCGCGAATATATTTCGATTATAATTAGATTAAAAAACTTTGCCCATCTACACAGTACATAAAGTTTTTACTTTGTTATGTACCTTTCTATACAGATTATTTTCTTGCTAATAATAATGCACATTGCACACTATTAGTGCGTAGGTTGTGGACTGTCTACAGCTATATAGTACATGTATATAATATTATAATTATTGTGTAATACTTATAATATAATATTACTATTCATGTATGAAAAAAGTGGGTAAGTGGATGTCGCTCTGCACAGTAGGTTACAAGTAGGTCACTGTAATGGATGATGTTAAATTTGAATTCAATTATATAATATCATTGTATTAAGAAAAACGATTCTGAGCGAAAACTGTCAGTCAGTCTATGAGTATATTTTATGATATTATTGTTGTGAATAAATTAATTTATATATTTACATATTTACGTTGAACCTTGTTTTAAATTTTCAATACTTAGATATAAAAGTTGACCATTTTATAAATTTTTAACTACAAAATAATTATTAAATCTTAAAATTGATATATTTTGTCAAAATTCAAACTTAAAATGCTTGTAAAAAAAAATCGCACCTATGTATTTTTAATAGTTTTAAACTGCTATTGTAACAATATATCAGGAGCCTTTAATTAAATTTTCACGCTTTTTTACCCAACTAATAATATTTTATTGGTATTAATAGAAAAAAAAAATTAAAAAATTGAAAACTGACAATGTCAGTAAAAAGCTCAAAAAGAGTCAAATTATTTTCAAAATTGTATGGTATATAGAAAATGCTAATATAAATATTCAGTGAACTTTTCATGTATTTACAGTAATTCGTTTTTAAATAACAATAAAATAACAAAATCGCCATATGAGAAATCGAGTGAATATCCAATATTGTAAAAATATGAATTTTAAACGCTCATAAAAATTTAATTTGATTTGCTTTTAGACATTTTTTTTCTTGATAAAGGTAGACAAACTTATGAGGAATCTTGTATTACATTTTCAAATCTTAGATTTAAAAAAAAAAAATTTTATGATTTCTCAACAAAAAATCAATTTGCTAAATTTCATGATTTTTCCTATTTTGTCAAGATTTGAAGTTTAAATACTTATAAATAAAAACGTGACTAAGGATTTTTAATATTTTTCAAATGTCAATGTAACAATATAGTAGGAGCCTTGTATTACATTTTCAAGCTTAATAAAGTTTTATTGACATTCATAGAAAAAAAACTACCTAATAAAATTGGAAACAGAAAATGTTACTAAACAGTTCAAAACAAATCAAAATATTTTGAAAATTGTATCATGTATAGAAAATGACCTCCCGAATGCACCAACAATATTTACTTTCCCATCGAACAAAATACTCAAGTTGAAAATCGAAGCATTATTTCGACTTCTTATCGTGTACACAGACACAATAAAAAAATTTAAAAAACACACATCATTGTAAAATCAATACATTTATCATTTCACAAACAAAACATAAGCATATCCACGCTGTTGTCGTGTTACGAGTGCATACAATTTTTTTGCTCACTGTGATTTTTTTTCACCATTTTGTTCCGAGTGTAAAACATTTTTGCAGTCTGTTATGTTTTTTGTACAGAATGTAATTGCGTAATACTCTCCGCCGCCGTCCATAATAATACAGAGCTGAACAAAAGGATAACATCGTTGATAACCGATTATACGTAAAACGGCCAATACGATCTGCCGTTCAGGAAAAAAACCGTTTACCTACGATTGATTCGGATACATCTTACAAAACTATGGATGAAGCCACCTTGCCCGTGTTAAACAATTTGACGTACAAAATATATTGTATATTATTAGCGACGATAGGCTCTTGAAGATGAAACTCGTCATCTACGCATTAGCGAGTATATACTCCTCGTGAATTTATAGTTATATAATAACGATTAACGGCTTATACATATTGTGCATGCGCGCCGCAGATTAAACATCTCAATTATCGGCACATTGGTCCTGATCTATATTTTGTAGACATAAGACATGTTATAGTACCCATATGATCTAAGGGGTACATGAACCTCTGCAGGTTGCATACGGATGATGTCCCAATAATATCTTTTAGAACGAATTGGGTCTAGAGTTTTTTTTAGGTATCTACAATCTACGTATTATATAAATTAACTCCCGTAGAATTAAAAATATATTACTAAAGAAGTTCACCCAAACTTTGAAAAAAATTCTGCAGGTATGGTTAAACATTTTTTTCTTTTTAGTTTGGAAATATTTGATGAATTTGTATATTACCTATATTAATATATTGTACCTACCTATTTATTATTAAGTTGTGTTAACTAATAAATGAATACATTTAATATCTATTATTATAGGTAGGTATCAGTAAAAACTTGGCGATACATTTTTTTTTTCTATTTAAATCTTGATATTTGGTTGGTTGTACTTGTAAAACTGCATTTTTGTAGTTTTATTAAGATATCATTTCTTTCGGTTAATGTAGGTGGTACTAATTCTGTGTTGCTATTCCTATTTAAACCAGAACTATGATAGAAACCTATAATATAACACATACAAAATACAAAATCTACGACTCAATTGATATATTTTACTGGGACTTAATTAGCATATTTTTTTGTTTTCCAATTGCGGACTTAATTTCGTATATTTTTCTTTTGTACTGGGACTCAATTAGTATATTATTTTTTCCTCGTTCAGATATTGGACTCAATTAGAGTATGTACCGGTGTACTTTTGTTTCTTGGGATGGAATTGATATTTAACTATGTTACTGGAACGTCGCAAAGACAGACCATTCCTGAAAGCATGTTTCATGAAACAATTAGTTTTGAATTTCGATTTAGTCTACTTAGATAACTGTTGATCGCACTTAAATAAGGCTATTTTAAAGTTATGAGCTCAGTCTGTGAAACGAATAACTAAACGTTGAGTATAAAATATATATATAATGTATTTTAGTCAATAGTAATTTACCCTCAGCATAACATAGTAGAATGATACTATGTGTGAGGGTATATTAAAATTTAAATAGGTCCTAAATTATTAAATACGACTGAGACCAGTTAATAATTTACATACACAATTTTAGTATATCGCCCGTTTGGACCATACGCAATTTCCCCCCCGTTTTTACAGGCTCGAGACTGGCAACAGTTCTGGATGTCTTATGCGTAATTTTTTTTAAAAACTAGACAGTGATTTTTCGCAGCATCTTGTCAACTAGACATACTTATATGCATGGGAAAGTAATCCGTCGAAAAAGTAAGTATGTCATAAAATGTGATGGGGTGAAATAAATCTTTATATTCTTTTCTCTATTCTTTTATCATGTGCAATATAAAATAATTGGTCAAAATGCGCTTATATTTTCGTACAGGCTGCGTCCAAACGGGGTATCACACCAATACTTTATATGGAGGAGTGTTAAATATATTATTGTAACAGAACGCATAATAAAAATACACATATTACATATTATACAATTATTATCACCAATAATTATTTAATGATATATTATGCTTGTAACTAATTATTAATTCATCGTTATTATTTCTATTGATATTGAAACGTAGTGACGTTATAACATTTTACATCCGAGAGTTATTACAACACCTAAATTATTATACCTACAACAGCAACCGAGCTACAGTTACCTATAGTAGACAGTAAAGTTACAACCATACTTATTAATTTATAGCTGCTGAAGCTGAAGCCATGTTTTTATAATAATGTTAAACATATCATATTTGTATTAGGGACTATATCAAATTACCTTAAATATTTCGCCAACCTAAAATTTTTATTTTTAAATATTAAAAAAACGTGCTTATACTTAGGCATTAAAGATGTTTTCGACCAAATTGATTTTTTATTTTTTTGCAATTTATTAGTGAATACTTTTCTAGAACTATTTTTCAGTTAGAAATTCATAAAAGTGTTTCCTTTCATTGCTAACATTAGAAATTTCGTTAGAATATTCCCCATACATTTTTGTACCTTAAACAACAAACAAAAGTTTACCAGAAAGTTGATACTTTGTTGTATTTCCAAAAAGAATAACTGCAGACTTTTGAAATGATCACCAAATATTTATATCAGCATTTTCCATATCTGGTAAAATTTTCAAACTATTTTGACGTATTTTGAGCTATTTATAACCATTATAATTTTTTTCAAATTTTGAAAATTATTTTTCAGTTAGAAATTCATAAAAGTATTTGTGTTAATATTAAGATCTTAATCGTAAAAACTTAAAATATCCCACTAGTATACATGAAATGTTATTTACTATAGCTATATTAAATACGTCCAATGCTAATGTGAGGATTTGTATAAAAAAATTATATGTATCAAAATATTATTTAAATTTTTTTACGTATACTAAAATAATACATGGGTGGTTCAACGCCCAAATTCTCACTCCTGCGCCACTGGGTTCGTCGATACACAGTGATGTTTTCAAAATATTTAAACTAAATTTCAGTTTTAATATAATTTGAAATTTTTTAGATTTTTTTTTTTGGTCATTAAAGTGGGCCGCATGAAAATTTACCTAGGTTACTTAAGAGCTTATAAATATAAAAAATGACAAAGCACAATCTTATTTATCCTGTGGCGTTAAAATGTTTGATATTTTGTCAAAATCACTACAATTTACAAACTATTTTATTGTTAAAAATGTTCGATTTTAATATCTACGTCCTGAATATACCTATAATTGGTAGATATGGACATATGGTTCCCTCATAACTAGTTTAACAAAAGTTAAGGAAAATCGAAAATACCAGTTCAAATTTTTTTATTAGATCTTTTAATTTCAAATTGATGGTATTGGATAATATAGGAAGGTAGTACCTAGGCACCTATATATTTGAACTGTAAATAACGATTTAACTTATATCGTTGTTATATAAAAACCAATAATCTTAGGCACTTGAACATTTGTACCATTGCATGTATTATTATTTTCTGATGGTAGGTTTAATAATGAACGCTAATATTTAGATTAATTTTAAGCTATTCATACCACTAATTTATGTACACCGTTTTCACTATACGGTAGGTACGTTGGTATTTATATAATTTACGCAAAAAGCAATTGAAAAAATTACATCAGTTTGTGTGATAAGTCATAATAAAATAGTTGATTAATTATAGACTTATAACAGCTAGAAATATTATATTATATATATGCTATTTGTGTTTGGAAAAATTTAGTACGGGGGAGTTTCTAGTTTCTATTGACTTATAACTTATAAATTAAATATTAATTACAATAATATATGAAATAATTTTAAAGTAATTTTTATATAACATAATATTTTTGGCTAAAATTAATTCAACCTATATAATAAATACTATATAGCAGGGGTGGCCAGCGAGAGGGGACTCGCGAGCCCCCAAATATATTAATAAAAATTGAAGAGCCAAGATGTAAAAAAAAAAAAAAAAGGTCATATAATGTATAATAATATGACCTTTTTTTTTTACATTTTGGCTCTTACGTCAATCTAATGTTACGCTAAGATGCGAGCCGCAAAAGTCTATGACGCGGTTTGGCCACCCCTGCTATATAGTATAATAATGATATTGATAATAAATACAACCACCCACCTAATATTTATAATCATTAATCAATGATATTATACGACTAGAAGAATAAATACTATAAAATATCCTATGAAAGTTTCAGATAAACTATTGCATTCAAATTTAATAAGTTCATTACAATGATACTTATTACTTGGTGTACCTATATCAGTGGCGTCACAAGCATATTATGTTTGGCAATGTTTAAATTTGTTAGACCGTTTGAGTGATAACATTATTGAATAAATTATATGTTGATTTTAATTCAGTGTGATAAATTAGCATTAATATACAATACGTATATTTTACTGTTTGACTAAAAAGTCAGCACAATAGGTAGGTAATAGAGCAACCAGCGAGCAGGGTGTTGTGACGTCGTCGTCGCCCAAAAATATATTTGATTTTTTTATAATTATATAGAATGTAGTCGTATACTTATCTTATTACGAAAGTAACTAACTTATCTTATTATAAAATTACTTATTATGAATCTAGTTGTATAATATTTGTGCAGCAATTTGAAATATATAGATTTAATGTATAAATTATATTGAAATATTTAATATCAGTAAAAAACTAAGTTTCCGTTTCCTGCACCAAATCATTTTTCTTCCAAAATATTATAGTTTGAGATTTAAGAACCTAGACGAATATACTTAGACAAATTTAAATCAATCTAGATGATTTTATCGATTGTTTCGCAAAAGAATCGTCACTGGAGCTTTCATGGGTTTTTGTACGTTATGTATAATGTCTAAATTTTGTCAGGGATTGCTTGATTTTGAATTGGGATTTGGCTTATAAATGATAACCGACTCGTCGACCTTCTGTGATCTTATACCTTGACCGATATCAGAAACACATGTAACCATGCAGGATCTATTTGCTACTATTTTTATTAACTATAAAACAGAAAATGAAAATGATAATTGTATTATGTTCCTAAAAGTTGAAAAGTGGAATGACACAGCTGAACTCAACCAACAGATGATGTTTATAATATAAGTACCCATATAGATTAAAATCTTGTCAGCTATAAAAAAAATCGAAAGACGTTTCGAAAATTGCTTAGAACATATAAAGGCAAGACCTAATAAATATTTGTGGGTATATTTTGAAAACCTGGCGCAGTGACCGTAGCGGAAGAAATGTAGTGCGTATAATATATGCTATAACGTGTATGTCACAAGAGACTGTGATGTCTCTCAAGTCGTCTCGATTTTTAAATATGTTCCTCGCAAAATTATGCGATCAAATCGGGACTGTACATTTACAGACTTCCGCTGAACGTCGAACTTTTGTCACGATTTTCAACGTTTTTGCTTTAGACCTATATGTTATAAAATATTTATGTACATAATAATATGTATATTTTGGTTTTTATTATATTATGTCCATACTATAAAGTATAATACTTTAAGTATTGTTATAAGTTATAACTTTATAAAATTCAAATTCAAATTTTGTTTTTTTTCCTGACCTAGACTCGTAGGTAAAAAAAACAGATAGATTAGACCCCTTCGCAGGCCTTAAAACCAATATTAGATCCGATTTTGAATACCGGTAATCAAAACCAAAATCAGAAAAAAATAAATACTGAAATCGAAATCGGAAAAAAAATGTCTGTTTGAAGCACTACCCATCTCTTAAAATGTTTATCCCGTTTTTACGTGATTTTTATTAGCAGACATACCGATGACAGTCGAACATTTTTCAAATGACACGCATAAATTCAATAAATTTTATAAATGTTAAATACAATTAGAATTTTTTTTTTGACAATTGTTACACGAATAATTGTTTTTAATATACCTACCTACATTGTAACATTTTTATTTAAAAAATAATTTCTATAAGTATAATTTCCTTTGAAATAAATATTTATTAAATTATTAATTATATATATAGTATAACACACAGATAAACAACCTCGATTTCTTATTTGATCCGTAGATAAAAAATCTGCTTTAGTATCTTTTACCTTGGAGCTTAGGGTATACCGATATAAATATTTTACACACGAAATCTGTTTACGTCTGATTAAATACATAATTTATAATACGTCAAAGAGGTAGGAGGGGGGGGAGGCTAAAGCCCCACAGCCAACCTAGGATCTGCGCCTCCAAATCATTTTTGGCACACGATCCTTAAAAATGATTATTTTGGTAATCAGCTGATCATCAGTCTATTAAAAAGTATATTCAAATGTCTATAATATTTATGTCAAATATAGTTAGGTATAGTAATTAATAATATTGTATAATTCCGTGATTACGTCATGGTGATTTATTCTTTTATTAAATACATATTTACGGCGTTGTTTGGATGTTATTTTCTACAACAAATGGCTAACTAATAAATAACAATATTGATTTTTTGTATTACCTAATTACGTTAAAATAAACTTATAATTTTTTTGTATTTAATAAATAAAATTAATTTCATAATTTTTGACGGAGCGTGAATTGTGGAGTTGGCTTCGAAATTTAAACATTATACTTAGTGATATTTTGTCGATTCACCACAGTATACAGGTATATATTAATTGTAGGTGATAAATTTCTAAAATTACTAAAAATAATAGTCTCAATAGTAGTCCAGAATAGTACTATCCGGAACTAATTTATTAATTGATAACATTGTCGATAAAGCTGAGGTGATCAGCTTAGGGTTCGCGTTAAATATCATAATAATTTATTGCTGTAATAATACGTGAAAATAATAAATTACAAAATTTTGGCAACATCGCATAAAATATTCTATGCTCAATAGTGTTGCTAAAAAGGTCTATGCTCAATCGTGCTTTACCGGAAAATATACAGTACATTAGGGTATTTCAAATAGGGGGATTCTAAATTCCGCCCGAAATGAACAGGTAAAAATAAGGTTTATGGTAAATTATGCCCGGAAAAAATAAATATTTTTAAACTTAGTGTTCCGTGATTGTACGAACACGACTGTATTGTTAAGTATTTGACAAAAAAAAAATAATAATAACTTTACTTCATAGATTATCTTTATTATTACTATTTTACGATTTTTATTAATTATATATGACTTATATAGTTATATGTGGTAATTATTGATTATGATTATATTTTGACTATAGTCTTTATTATAAATATTAGGTTCTATTTTTACGATTTTTATTAATTTTATATGAACTATGTAGTAATTTTATTATTGACTTTATATTATGTGAAATATATATTTATCAAAAACTAGGTACTTTGTAAAAACTTTATTACGTAATAAGAACTTTTTACTTAGAGGCAGGATGTGTTTATTAATAATAATTTTTTACGGGCGGAATTTACATGTAGGTACCTGTAGTTCATTTCGGGCGGAATTTACCATTTTCGGGCAGAACTAACATGCGCCCGTAAATTCCGCCCAGAAAAAATGTATATAATAATATAAAAAATATACTGCCTTGTAATAATCTATATGTTATAACTTATGTGACTCATATAATTATTAATACGAATTATATGATACATTCACAAATTTGTATATTTACAGTAAGTAATAAATGTATTCTATTTAAACTTTAATCTTTTATTTGTTACATTATAACTGCCCCTCCTCCCAACAAGGTCTGCGCTTATGTGTGGCAGTTTAAATAAACATATAAATATTAAAAACTACTTTGTAGAAAATACACGGTTTTTGTTTGAAAATTACAAAAAACCTAACTTTAAACTTTTAAACTTAATAGGTAATAAAAATGTCTTACTTATGAGTAGAATATTTTTATAAATTATACATTTTTCTCGGGTGGAATTTATATACGCCCTTAAATAGGTAGTAAAAAAATATTTAAACTTATTGAATCAGGGAAAAACAATTTTTCCCAAATCATCTATATTTTACAATGTATATATTTGTGTATAAATTATTAGAGGTACAAAAAAACGTGATATCAATGACCGTATTACAATTTTCAGGTCTTTGTCATATTATGCGCAAATAGTGGGGGGGGGGGGGTTAGGGTTCACTCTAATTTTTAATCTAACGGCATAAAACTTGAATTTCTGAGCTTAAATTTGGTATGTTACGCGTTTGTTAGACGGAGACAATACATGTGGGTGTGACGTCCTCTTAAGTCTCTGCTTTCAACCCTTTGCTTGCTGAATTGATTATAAATATGATGTTCCCCTGGACGGCAATAGTTTGAAATAATGATATTTTTACTCCAAGTTGAGATTTTATGTTTTGTCCATGTTTTTTTTTACCAGATATCTGTAACGACGAAAATTTGTTTTTAATTTTTTTTTCAGTCAATATGAGTGTAATAATTAGATTGCAAAATCTGCCTTGGGCTGCCAACGCCGCGGATATCAGACAGTATTTTCAAGGATTGTCGATACCCGAAGGTGGAGTTCATATCGTCGGTGGTGAAAAAGGCGACGTCTTCATCTCATTCAGGTAAACATGCGTATAATAGTGTCGATAATACAGTGTTGTGAATCTTATTATTGGCTATATGTGAATATAGCCGTAGTACGGCGTTAGCTTTTATTGCGTTGAATTCTTATTGTCATTTCGAAAATTTTACAGTACCGACGAAGACGCTAGACAGGCTATGCTTTCTGATGGTGGATGCATCAAAGACGTGCAGATCAGACTGCTGTTGAGCTCGCGTAATGAAATGCAAAAAGTCATCGATGCCGCGAGACAACAGACCTTATACAACGCTTACATGCAGCAAAATTTGATGCAGCAGCCACAGCTCCCTATAGTTGGGACGTTGCCACCGTTGACTGCTAAGGTATATACTAATAGTATAGATTTGCATCTGAATGAAGACAGCAACAACAACCCTGCTGTATGACAATAAATTAATTATTCCCTTTCGAAAGCAGCTAATATGAATTTTTTTTATCGCATAGGTCTTACCGCAGCCACAACAACAGGTAAGGCCCGGTCTAGGTCCACAGATGTTACGCAGACCACCTATAATTGACAACATGTCGGTACTCATGCCCCAAGACAAACAGCAACAGCAACAGATGCAGCAACAGCTTTTGTCTCCGAAATCGTTGGAGAGCAGAGATCGCGACGACAAGAGCCATAAACGTGGTGACCGGTCTCGATCGAAATCACGGGAGCGGCGGTCAAAGTCGTCTCGCAGTGGAGGCAGTAGACGGGACAGGTCAAGGTCTAGAGACCGGCGGCGGCGGGACAGGAGCCGAGGAAGAGACAGGTCCAGGGACAGGTATCGTGGTGGAGATGGAAGGAGCTCGTCGAGCCGAGGAAGCGGAGGCAAATCGCAAAGGTCGCGGTCGCCAACTGCCAACAAAGCGATGGACGGCCCACCGGGCAAGTTGGTCGGTGAACAACAGCCACAAATCAATCCTTGGTCCTGTCAATATGAAAACTTGCAGCCACAGCAGGCGGCTATGGCAGTAGTAGAAAACCATCAGCCAGTAAATATGATGAACAACATCATACCCGGTGGCCTTGGCGGATTCACGCAATTCAGGACGCCCCCCCAGCCACCTATCATCCCTGTCATACTTCCTCCGAATTCTTTTCATCAACAACAACAACAACAACAGCAGCAGCAACAACAACAACCACCTCCGCTGATGAGTAGATGGGGGTCGAGTGGTGGAAACCGCCCACATCAGCAGCAGCAACAACAGCCGTACGTACCCGACAACGATTTTCGCGCAGGTGCATACGTCGCTGGAGGCGGCGGCGGTGGTGGTAGCGATGACGAGGACGATCGACAAACAGAATTCGACAACAATTTCCAAGGAAGGTTCAATGAAAACGCCGCCTCAACTATGAGGAGAGGGCCGCCTGGACAAGATTTCCGCGAGCAACAAAGGTTTGGGCCGACAAGAGGAGGTCCTTCTAGATTTAATAAACCGCAGCAGGCCGTGCCACCTGTTGTGGGTCAACACAACCAAGGTGGTGGGGGAGGTCAGCGACCGTTCAACGAATTCGGTAATGGCAGCAGTGGTCCCAGGTTCAACCATCAGCAGCAGCAGCAGCAACAGCCACCTAGATATGGCGGTCACAACATCCCCGACAATGGGGGCAGAGGCAGACAATCCAGGTTCAGCTCAATCAATGAAAACGGCAAGCCTTCCAGGTTCAATCAAGTACCACAGCAGCAGCCGCACCAAGACAATGAGGACGGGCGGTCTGCCGAATTTGATGAGCCCAGTAAGAGGATGGCGCCCCGATACAACGACCGGTACAGGTATGACGTTCGGAACGCGCAGGTCCCTCACTCCGAAGGCTTGTGTGTGGAGGTAAACAACATGTCCAACCCGTTCTCGTATGGCGACATCCGCAAACTGTTCGAAGGCATCCACATCGACGGATCGGCGATCAAGATCCAAAAGCACCGGCAGGGCGTGGCGTTCGTCCGGTTCGACAGCAACAACAACAAGAATTTGGCCATGAAGGTCAACGGGACCGCTTACAAGGGCAACCATGTAGTAGTCAAACACCTGGACGACAAGGCATACGAACGGGACAACACGGACGATCGGCCGTATCCGACACCGACGGCGACACTGAACATCGTTGATCACGTGGATTTGGTGGACGATGACGATGACGAAGATGTCGCAAGTGACCAGCCTGCGTTGTCGGTTGACAAAAAGAAACCAAAGAAATCTAAAACCGATGACGAAGGAAGCGACAACGACAACGATCTGATAGTGTGCGAGACAACCACGAACAAGGATGGTGTGTCAGTCGAAGACGGCAACGACGAACAACGGAAGGAATCACCGACGAAATATCTGAAACTCAAACAGCTTCCGGTCACGGTGACCGAGGAAGACGTAATGAACGAGTTCGACGGTGGCACTGACGTGCGCCGCGTGACTTTTTATCCGGACGGTGAGTTCATGGGTGCCACGCTGGAGTTCACTAGCACGGAAGCGGCCGAATCAGCGCTCAAGCGGTACGACTGCGTCTTGTTGGGCTCGACGCCGGTGCCCGTACAGCGGTGTACCTACAAAGAGTACGCGCAGATCAAGCGGAAATCCGGCGACGGCGGCAGACGCTTTTCAAGCGACAACACCAGCAGCAGCGGCCGCCACCACCACCACAGCAGCCACCATCACCACCACCACAGCAGCAGTAGCAGTCACCACCAACAGACACATCCACCGGCGGCTGCGTCGTCGTCTTCTCCGCCCGTGCAGGTGGCCCCACCGCCTCCGAACGTGTCGGGCGCCACGCCGGTCGTCCGGTCCAACTGCCTGTACGTGTACGGCCTGCCGACGACCGTCACCAACACGGACATCACTCAGTTCTTCTCCGACTCCGTGCTGCCCGACAAGATACACATCATGCTCAGCAAATTCGGCCGGCCCACCGGTGAGTCGTACTGCGAGTTCGGCACCGCGCAACAGGCGAGCGCCGCCATCGTCAAAAACCAGACCTTCATGGGGCAGAACCTCGTGTGCGTTGAGCCCATCAACCGTTCGCTGATGATCCAGGCCATCACCAAACCGATGCAGCAGCACTGCAACAACCATCATCAGGACATGTCTTGGGGCGGTGGCGGCAACAGGCAGCAACAGCACCACCAGAGGCCGCCGCACCATTCTCAGCAGTACGGGGGACCGTACGGCGGCGGCGGCGGAGGTCGACCGCAGCAGCAGCAGCAGTTTAACATGAATAACGGAGGTGGCCGCGGCGGCGGCGGCGGTTACACGCCCAGGATACGCGGACCCGGGCCCGGGCCGAACACCGGTCCCGACGGGTTCGGACAGCCCGGATGCGTGGTGGCCCTGGACAACGTGCCGTACCGGGCCGACGTCCAGCAGATCGTGGATTTCTTCGAAGGTTTCGAACTTCACAGCCAGAACGTGATCCGGCGGTTCAACGATTTCGGCAAGCCGACCGGCGAGGCGCGCGTCAACCTCAGGAACCCGCAGGACGCCGCTCGGGCTGTCCGGGTGCTGCAGAACAAGCCCATTTTCAACAGGCCGGTGCGACTCACCCTCCTGTAAATCCCGACAGTACCTGTATTGTTGTTGTGATGGCGTCGCCAATGTAATAACAATTAAGTCAAGTATTTTACGTGATTCGTGTCAACCGTTTTCCCCATACTATTTCTATTATTTTTTTTTGTATATGAAAGTCAAAATAAGAGGTGTACTACTGTATCGATTTTATTTTTATTTCGATTGCTCTTTTTACTATTATAACGACTTATAATTTAATTTAAACATGATGTATAATTTGTATCTAATTTAATAGCAATATATTACTTATGCATGTTCTGTATAAATACAATGAAATAAAATATGTACCAATAATTAAAATGTATTTTTATTCCAACTTTATTAGTCAATAAACTATTTTATGAATATAATTAACAATTTATAATAAATATTGTAATATATTATTTTAATAACTTCGTAATATATTTTGTAAGAATTTAACGTTGAAATGAACGTGTTATCTACCTATGTGTGTCACCTTTTTACTTTTTAGTTCTTCTGCTGTTTGTAAATATTCAGGTGATTGTATTAATTACACCGCTTTATAGATACATTTGATTTTAGGGTTAGATTTATAACATCAAAATCCCACTGGTACGTATTTTCGACCCGAAAACAGAAAAGCACGTACCGCGACGGTAAAATCCACGGGTTACAACTAATTTTAGTATCTATGTGCTTATATAACTGCACATCAACTGTCGACTGTCTAATTTTTTTATTAAATTAATATTTATTATATTTTAACTCAAGGCTGAGCAAGTTAATGATTTATTTTAACTCAGATAAGTTAATATATACCAATAACAAAAAGACGAAAGTTAATTTAACTATAGGTTAACTCAGTTAAGTTAAAAGTTGATACATAGTTTTTTTGTGAAATTGTTATTAGTAAATTAAAAAAAAAGTTAATTTGTTTGTACAACACTAGCATACTTACTTAATTTTTTCCAAACCAAAACTAAATTATAGACTAGTGTTTATACTTTATACAATTCACGGTAAACATTTTTAGACATGAAAACGAAATAGACTAAATAGTGAAGTATAATTAAATTAAGAATAAAATAAATTAACTTAACTTATTTCTTAAAATGAAAAATTAATTAGTTAATTTCACGTTAATCAAAAAATAAATTTAGTAAGTTAACAGTTAAATTAATGAAAAGCCAAAAGTAACTAGTTAAAATAAAATATAATTTTTTAACTCGTTAATGCCTAGCCTAATTAGTGATGATTATTGATAGTTAAATATGATTTTTTTTTAATTATATTATTTAAAAATAATATATATTATGTAATAAATCTCTACATAAACTATGTAGGTACGCACCCTAATACCTACAACCTACATAATAATAAATATTATTGATAGTTATTGGGACCAGGAAGTTGCATTTGCATTTTATTTTTTATTTTTTTGGTGCAGTTGTATTTATTATCATGTCACATAATAAACCCGGTAATACAGCTGGTAAGTCACATATTATACTACTAATATACGAATGCCGAGACCGAGAGCACATGTTACTCGAAATTTAAACTCGCTCTAACGACTAAGTCAAGTCGTAATTTTCAGAAAATGTAGATGATTTTTTTTGTAATTTTGTTTTTAAGAGTATAATTTTTTTTAGAAATATAGTTTGGGGGTGGCCCCTAGAGCCTCCGAAGCCACCCCTGTATATGCCACTGGCTGACTAAACTGTTCCTAGTGTATATTATAACAATTATATTGAATGCCTTTATAAATTATGGTTTGGTACCCAACTAGTACCCCCTAGCGTGGGTACTGGGTATAAACGAGGACACTATTATTAGGTAGTTAAAAGAGAATTAGATTTATAATAAAATAACGTATCTAATTAAAGTAGGTACTTATACCTATACTTATCTGTTAAACGTTGTAATATATAATAATATATATCTTGGCTTTATCCGGTTAATTTAAAAATGTATATGTTAAAGTTACATACATATTACTATGCCTACATAATGTTATATTAATTTTAGGAATGTAGAATATTGTCTAACATAACACTTTAAGATAATAATATTCTTATTTATTACTGTAATCATCCCATGCTCACCATCTAAAAAAAAATAAAAATAAAAATAGTGCTTCATTTACCTCTAAGCATTGCTTAAATATACAAGGTTATTGCAATAGTACCCCCACTACATTATTTTATCACGTAAAGGAATTTAAATAGCAGCATAAGGGGACAACGTATTCTGGCTATACTATGATATTATACGCATGATATGAACCGTACCCTTACGTCGCCATTTTATTTTTGTTTGATAACAATATGTGTTATGTGCAATATACCTTGTATATTTAAACCATGTTTCTAAGTTACGATCTGCTAGAGTAACAAAAGAATATATATAATATAAATTGTGACATAAAGTAGGATAAGGTATACAATACATTTTATGCAACTTGATAGGGATTAAACTAATATACAATTAATATTATTTCAAAAAAAATATTCTCTTATTTGTCCTAAATAAATAATTATAAAATAATTGATACTTATTATTCATTTATTCATAACATGATGTATATACACATAATTTTAAGGTTTAAAATTAAATATGAACAATATTTGTATGAATAACATTAATTAAAAAATACCAATTCACCAATGTTGTGCTGTCTTATTTTTGAAAACTTTTTTTTATGAGATAGGTATTTTAAATTGTACAATTGTTTTTAAATATGAATATAAAAAAAAAAAAAAACAGTTAGTTTAAAAAAATAAATAAAATTGATTCAACTTGAAACTTAAAATCTTACAAAATAATACGATAAGTTTTTTTAAAAAGTTTGCAGAAGTACACTTAAAGTTTGCATTAATCTGCTTTATATATAAACAGAAATTATAAATCAAACAGTAAAAAAAATTGTATCATGATGATACATCTTCAATTCCTAAAGATTGTTTTAATAATTGAGCCATCGTTTTCTTATCAGGTTCTTCATCATCTGGAATAAAGTATAAAAAATGTTCTTGTATTAATGAAATTACTTAATACATAATTAAATTATTAAATTAACCATACCATTTCCACCTCCTGTTACTTGTTGTTCAAGATTTAATTTATCTTGTGCTACCTTGAACATGGATTCTTCTACAGAATCTTTGCTAATAAATTTGATCACTTTGACAGGTCTGAAAAAGATAAATATAGTAGCAGTTCATTCAGTAACACATTTAACAACAGGATTAGTAGATGTTCAGTCTTCTAGCATTAATCAGTTATAATGACTAGAAAAATGCAATTGCATATTTTAATCAACGCCTAAGTTCAATTCATCATAAACAAAGTATTTTGAGGTTAATATATAGAAAAAAATATCTATTGTCACAAAGATAAACAAGTCATGTCTCAAATAAATATTGAAATAACTAATAAGTTACTGGAGTAAGATCCTACGTTGAGTTATTGTCATCACATATCTTATTCCTAGGACAAGACCAATATCAAAACAATTTATGATAGTAACTTTGTAATAATTGTAATTAATAGTTATCAATTATCAGCTAAACAACTATATATGACACATGTAAATATCAATGTATAGTAAAACACGAAAATAAGGGTAGATAAACTTTGTATTTATCTTATATAAACAACTTATGGCTGAAAAAGTAACATCTACAATTATGAGTTAAGATGACTTATATTTGTCAATAGTATTAGATTCTATGCTAGATTTATCTTAATTTACTGTTAAGTTATCTGTTATTGTTTGCTAAGTATTTTAAGATAACATGTTGGAACACTAGCTTTTATTTCAGGCTGTGACTAAATCTCAACAACTTTGTGAAGTAGGTTCTAGTATATTAAAAAAAAAAAATCTAAAAATGAATATTAGACTGCATAAGTCAACCATATTCTGATATCATATTCATATCATAATCCTGATAACATGTCTGAACAATATGCTAGGTTACAACCAACAATAAAAATAATAAATATTGCCCTGAACGCCTGAAGGTGTTTTTTTTGTTGTTGTAATTTACAGCATTGATATACATTCTGTTTTAATTAATTTATAGAATATTTAAACAACTCATATGAATTTTAAATAAAAAACATGTGCACAAGTCCATTTCTTAGGGAACTTTATAAAGTAATGGTGTTAACAAAATTTCAAAATATTGAAATTTATCAATTTATGTAGTCTCTGTTCTGAAGTTGTATGAATCATCAAAATTGAATTGATTACATTTTAGGATAACGCATGTGAAATATTTGAGAACATTTATTCTGGAGAGAAAAGTATATAGTCAATAAAAAAAAGTCTAGGGGTGGCACTAAATAATCCAACATAAAATTTGTTTTAAAAACTCACTTAGTCTGTCCAACTCTGTGGCACCGGTCTTCTGCTTGTTTATCATTATACGGATTGTAGTCTATATCATGTATGATGACAGTGTCGGCAGCTGTTAAATTGATTCCTAATCCACCAGCTTTAGTTGACAACAAAAAGGCAAATAAGCTTTCGTCCATATTATACAAGTCAATCATCAGCTGTCTATTTGTCAAACATATGTGCATTAACATCAGTTATTAACAAGGCTCGGAACTTTAGACATTTGCATATTTGTTTAGAAAGTGCATATCGAAATACTGATTAAATAAATTAATTCATTAACGGCTATTTTTGTAATGCTGTCTAGTAAAATTAGCGATTAAGGTGCTCTATGTGCTATATGGTTAAGTGTGAAAAATCACTTTATCCTTAACAGTACCTAGCGGATTTGTTTTGTCTTCTGGGGGGGGGGGGGAGATTAACATAATTTTGGTTCAAAAATTGTACTTTTAACTATTTATGTAGGCCTATACCACTTAGGCCTATATAGAGGTATAAAATGCATGTATCCAGTAGTAAAATTTATAGGCTGTAATTATTGCTTATAAACACTCTTAAACTACTATACAGATTTTTGAAAGAAATTATTATTTATAGGTAGTTTATGTTCTGTATCCCCCCTCTCTTAAATAATGGGACTGGTCTTTTACTCCTTTAAACTCAAAAATGATTTACGTGCTTTGCGTGGCACATGGCCTCCATAGGACTTTTGAAGAGGTACGTGGACAGTTTAGCGCTATCAATAAAATTGTATCGAATGTTGAACTTTTTCTTGAAAAAAAAGCAACACCGCGTATATTATGTAGACATATTTTCTTCATTAAATTGCATATTTTTGTATATTTTCCAAATTTCTACTGCATATGTATGCGAATATTTGAGTACTTTTTAGTGCATAAAGTTCCAAGCATTAGTTATTGGTAAATATTATATTTTTGTATTTTTAAATATTGCTTCTCATTACCTTTCTTGGACTTGGGTAGAACCATCCAGCCTTAGGTAAGAATGGCCATAATGTGACATGTATATTTCTAATAAATCTAAAATTTGTAGGAACTGACTGAATATGAGCACACGGTGACCTCTGTCTTTGAGATCAGGCAAAATTTCATTTAATAATTTAAATTTGCCTGAATCTAAAAACATTTGAATTGGAAGGTCATATCCTAATTTGCTCAGACACTGTAAGAGATATTAAGTAAATAATAATTATTTAACAAACATTAATCATACAAATTAAATACCCTATAATCTGTACATAATTTGTGTAAATCAAAGTCAGACAGAAATGATAAATCCTCTGCAATGTATTGTTCATTTTTTTGTTTGTATGTTGGTTCTATCGCTAACAACTTTGCCATTTTATACAATTTGCCATCCTGAAATTATAAATAAAATTGACCTTTCATAAATAGCAGAATAAATATTATCAAACAACTTACGACTTACCTCAAAATGATATCTCAATAAAAGTGGATGATTAGTCAATTTTCTCAACATCATTAACCACATCATATGACTGTTGTCTGTTACCTCTTTGCCTCTGGTTGCTTCTTTAATCTCATCTACCAACGTGTTGTAACGAGTCTTCTGATGCTCAGTCATAACAACATTGTTGACAACCAGCGTTTTTACAGGCAGAGATTTTAATACATCTGCTTTTAAACGTCTTAACATGAATGGCTCAATGATTCGTTTAGCTTGTTCAATACGATGCATTTCATATTTTGAACCAGTATTTTTCTATATTTGATTTATATAAGATATATAAATTTATATAAATACATTAGTCCTAAATTTTTTCTATTATAGGTACTTACTGTTCCTTTAGAAAATAAAAATTTTATATTATCCACTTTGCCTCGGAATAATGTTGGCATAAGAAATATTAACAGTGACATTAACTCTAACAAATTATTTTGAAGGGGTGTACCAGTTAACAATATCTTATAGTTGCCCTATAACAAAATTAATAATTTTAAAGACAAACATATTTTTAAAAAAACCACTAAAATGATGTCCTACATTGAAATTAGAGAAAACTTCAAAAGTCTGTGACGTCATATTCTTTAGCTTATGTGCTTCATCGTATACAATGTAATGGAATTCTTTTGTTTTAAATAATTTTTTTTCCTCGGGAGAATTAGCTGCACAACTATAACTGTAAATACAAAGTAACATCAAGTGCATCAATATGCATTAATATTCAAAAAACATATTATTAATTAAACATACGTAGTCAATATGACATCAACGTCACCAAATCCTTTTCTAATCCATTTTGTTCGCATGTATCTTCTTTCATCCATTGATCCATGATATTTTTCAACTATCATAGTTGGACACCACCTTTTAAATTCTTGGTACCAGTTGTCTAAAAGTAGAGAAAACCTTTGCTGTAATCGTAAGAGACACTAATTAATATACGAACAAAGTACCTAAAGTTGAAGCCGGTACAACTATCAACTGGGGTAAATCGGGATGTGTGCGACCAGTCTCTTTGAGATGAGCTAAGAATGCGATTACTTGCACAGTTTTACCCAAGCCCATTTCATCGGCTAACATCATATTGAGTTTTTGTGTATTCATTAACATGAGCCAGTTAAGTCCTATCATCTGGTATCCAGCAAGCTGTAACCTATCCTTTGTGTTAGTCTAACAAAATTACTAAGGAAAAAGAAATATTATCATACTCCTTATTTAAACTCTCTGGTTGCGATTTTATAAGCATGTTAGTGGTAGTAATAGAATTTCCATTTTTCAATGCTAATATCTCACATTTCTTCATTAACTGTGCGACGATTTCCTGGCAAGAGACCATGTGCATCACATTTTGTAAAGTCTGCTCACCAACTAAACGAGAGTTTTTTGCTTTACACGTCTATTTTAAGAAATTATTTATTATTACAATTAATTTACAACAATGTGGAAAATTTCATGATTTCTACTTACAGCATCATACCAAGTTGAAAATGGTCTAAGAGCTACAATAGCATCAAATTTTTTAGTGGTCATTCCTTTCACTACTCTAAGTTCTGTTTCATTGGAGTTGTTTAACAAATCCAAAGCCTTTTTCCGCATTTCTGAGGAACTGTCTTTTACCAAATTCTTTTCACTAAAAACAAAAAGAATAAAAAATGATAACTATATAAATGTAAACATTATATTTAAAAATGGATATACTCTTTGTATTCGTCATCAACCTCAGCATCAGAATCACTGTCACCATCAGAAGTTTTTATACGTTTTCTTTCTAAAAATATATTAACAGAATTATATCACTGATAATATTCTAATATTATAATATGTAATATTATTACAACATGAATGGTATAAGAGATAAGTAAATTATATTCTAAAATTAATTGTGAGGGTTAAATTAAATAAACTTAAATCATAATATAAAATTATAAGTTACTAAAATATTGAATGTTTATGATACAAATATACAAAGAAAGAGTGGCTCAATAACATATAAATTATATGCCATGTGTTAAACATTATAAAATGTGATTTTTTTTTTTTAAAAACACATATTTTTACACCAAAGAAAGTAGGTACCTAATAGATATTCTATCAGAAACAAAAGAATATGTAAATAGTTAAATATTTAATACTGTAAAAACCAAAATACAATATTTTATAATCTTAATTTTTTCATATTTTAGATTGTTTAAAATACAATGTCTAAAACTCTCAGAAACTTAAAAATAGAATCAAAATAAATAAATCATTTGTAAACATTATTTGCTATAAAATAAATTTGTTAAATTGAGTTACTGCCTTATTCGTTGTGCACATCGAAGTGACAACATAGTATGCAAAAATTCGGGTGTATGTGATTTATTGTATATTAATTATTGTATATAACATAAAATTTATTGTAAAATATAATAAAAATTTTTGTTCACGCGTAATATGATTTCCCGCTTAAGATGCTATTTTTAACTGGTCCCTTGGAGAGCATCTTAAAAGGGTTCTACTGTAATTTTAATTAATTTGTTTTGTATACAACAGTTTTAATTTTTTATTATTTGTAAACAAATCTTATTAATTTCCTGTTATGGACCAATCAGCTTTTGCTTGTACATTTAGTAAATTTACCATTAATTAGTAAAACCTAGTGACTGGGCTTTGCCAGTAACATAGTTTATGTATCTTATCATTATTGGTCACAATATTTTTTGCTGGCACTAGGCACAAGTGTAACTGATATTAACATAGCGATTTAGTGGTCAGGTGTTCTTTAAACCACCGCTCTATTGTGAAAAATAGGGTTTTAAAATGTCATGAAATTTATTTTCTTGAAATATTTCATTCCCATGAAAAATAAAATGTTTATTATATCTAAAAGATTATTGTCGTCAATTTCCAAATGAAAATTTTTAAAAAGTTGATTTATTGTATGAAACAAAGAAAATATGTGACTTTTTTACATATAATTTATAAATTGTTTAACAAATCTATAATATAACAAATTTAAACATTGCCTTTTGACTCTTAAGTTACAAACTCATAAACCAACTTTACATCATATCGTATTCTTGAGAGCCATGACTCTGCGAATGCCTATTATATTATGCTATATTATAATTATTATTTTATATTATATTCACAATGTATAGACACAAACCACTCTTAATAGTCGTGAGTCGTGACCTTTTACAATATACAAAATATGATCGAAGTATTAAATAAAGAGTCCAGAGTACCTTCACATCACATATACGGGTTTTGTACCAATTTATAATTACTTAAAATACACTATTATTATTTCATACACTGTTGGAATTGACTTAAAGTTAATGGTTTGAATTATTTCAAACCGTTATTTTTTGGAACAATTTTTATACGATTTTTATACGATTTTTTATATAACTGGTATAAACATTTTTATTCTCAAAATAATGAAAGGAATATTTTTCAGCATTACATATTAGTAGAATATACAAAATTATTATTTCAATCAACAAAAATAATACGTTTTTCTTTATTTCTATATATTATATATATATATCAATATATTAGTATTTCTTATCATCTATAACCGAACATTGAAAAGAAGAAAAAATATTTTTCATAATTTCATTGAAATATTTCAAGAAGAGTGAAATTTTTAATTTTAAAATATTTCAAGTGGAATATTTCAAATTTAGAACCCTAGTGAAAAACGTAAGGTCTGAGAACATACACACACACACATAATCTTCTTAAATTTTAACATTTGATGTTCATATCAAAAATAAAATTGATATTTAAAATGTATAAAAATGGATTAATAATCAAAAATTGCAAATAATTACAGTGAGTAACCCACCCCACCCAACACATTTTTTTTTTTATAAAAGAATATCATCATTATAATATTTTACGTTGAATAAATAAAACGGTTTCAGTTATATCAGAGAATTGAATTAAGAATATTAGATTAAATTTACTTTTAGTTTGTGGTTGTAAACGTTTTCTAGAAGGCATGGCAACAGGTGGTGGTGGAGTAGCCTTTAATACATCATTCATTGTTCCAGCTTTTGTTAATTTCATGTAATCTTCTTTACTTGTACTTTGATTTAAATTATTAAAAGGCTTAATTGAACCATTGACATTGTTTGGTGCATGATCACTACTGTCATCACTAGATACGTTATGATCTCCTGCAGTTTCTTCAAATTCAAGCTTAATTCAACAAATCAATATTATACAATGATAAGCATATGAAAGTGGTTTTATAGTTACTTCTTCAATGAGATGAGATCCGTCTCCATCTCCATTCAAGAGAGGTTTTGTGTTATCATCATCTTCTTCGTCTGATGACAAAATAATTGTTTGAAACTTTTTCTGTCTAATGAATACTAAAACATAGAATATAAAATATAATTTTAAGTTAAAACTGAACAATAAGATATATAATAAGTAAAAAAACTACATTTAATTTAAATTTAAATCAGAATAATGAAAATTCAATAAATAATGAAAATTTTTGTTATTTTTAACAATGTCCTTATTTGATAATAGTACCTATGTGAAATAATTAGGCTAAAAACATCCATTACCTAATGCAGATTTTCCAAATTAACATGTAGACTGCGTATGTCTTTTTGCTGTTTTCACCCAGTGCGTGTGCGTATGATAAAAGTAAAAACAATATAAATTTTAAAAAAAATAAAGAAACTGCTCATAACGACGAATGTATACATCTTAAAAAACATGCGTTTAATCCGCGCTAAATAATTATAAAATAATATTCAGCCACGCGTAGGGAATTTTAAACCATTTATTTTAAATCTATATTAGACGCCATTTGGCGTCAAACGCGTTGCTGAATGATACTTATGACGCCAATAGGCGTCAGTACGCAGTCAACGTGTTAAGAGGCAGCGATAAAAAAAAACCTACCTACCTAAAATTATGGCTGTATTACCGAATAGGCTTGTGTGCCTAGGGCACACAAGCAAATGGGGACCCATAAGTTTTCAAATACTATATCCTCCATATTTCTCCATATTGTGGAGCAAGCGCTTAGGGCCCAAAATTGACTTAATCTGGGCATGTCTACAATGATTAATATATATAATAATAAATAAAGACCTGGCTCATCGTCAACTAGTATTGAAGATCCAGATGCTGCCGATTCGTGACTGAAGCTGGGCTTCTTGGAGAACCTGAACGAACGCAAGTCACCAAAGGCATTTGGACTGGGGCTGTCACTGTCCCTGTCCACTGGGGAGTCCATCTGAAAAACGTCCAAACACTTGTTGACAAAATACCGTGTACATCGGAATATCGACAAGTACGACCGCAAGCGCGTTTCAACATTCTCAACGGTAGAAAATCATTCAACAAACCATGGCCCACTAACCTTTGTGTTCGGTGGCGTGCGTCAATAATTGAAGACGACGACCAGTGACCGCCGAACGCCGAGGTCTATCAGTTGTATTCAGGCGTGCCGTTTGCGGGCAGTTCGAAATTCAAACTTCGATTAGATAGTGTCGTTGAGCAAATCACACACAAACGGTCGCACATGCAACGATGCACAACTGCACAAGATACAAGAACAACGGGTAAAAATAAAAAGAAACCGAAGTGAACAAAAAAAAAAGATTGATATTGCTTATCAGACCGCTCTTGGAGGAATAAATGACGCTAAATAATCATGGTCAACTACAGCTGCTTGGTGATGATACCGCGCAATAGAAAAACACGTTCTAAATTTAGATCGGATAGTTGGAATGTTGGATCACAATATTCACAGAAATACAGAATACAAAATATATACAATATAATAACAACGATATTGACAAGGTAACTTTTCCCTGCAGCCTATATAGGTATAGCCGTATAGGTCCTCTGTAAGGTCTTTGATCAAAAACTGATTTTTAAAATAATCGGGAATAACAAAACAAAAAAAAAAAAACGAAAAAATCGGCCAAGTGCGAGTCGGACTCGCCCACGAAGGGTTCCGTACCATCATCAGCTACAAACATGTTGGCAACACTGCTTATATTATATATTCTAGGATTTTTAGTATTAACTATTAATTGTTGTTATAATAGCGGCAACAGAAATACATAATCTGTTAAAATTTCAACTTTCCAACTTTCATGGTTCATGTGATACAGCCTGGTGACAGACGGACAGCAGAGCCTTGGTCATAGGGTCCCGTCTTACCGTACAGAACCCTAAAAATGAGAACCTAACCAGCTTTTGACAAAATTTTGTTTTTTCGTTGTAAGTGAAAAATAAATTACTTGAAAGACATAGAGGTATATTATTTATACTTTACCGGGCATCCTTTTTTTTGCAATTTTTTTTTTTTGAACCTTATGTAGTTAAGTACGCTGAAAACGATGGTGAAGTCAGAATTTGGCGCACGGACTTAGTTTTGAAGTTATGAGCCTAATGAAGTTCACTATTTCGCGATTTTTACGCATTCGTGCATCACACTAGTTTACTACGACTATTTCGAATATTGATATTTTTTTTTCGATGAGTGACGCAAAACGTACCCTGTGACCAGTGGCGCATTTTCAATTTTTTTCTGAGAGGTTGGGGAGGTCCAATAATTCCGACATAATATAGGTAGGTACTGATTTAAAGAAATAATGTTTTATAGATTATAAAAATTTTTTTTTTTTTTTTTCTATATTTGTTCATTGTAACGACCTCAAGGTCTTTAACAATGCTTATCACAAGTGGGTAGTAGGGAGATCATGTGATCTATTTATCTATGTATATATCACTATATGCATGATACTACCCCCCTTCTCCAAGAGGAGACATGTGCGGTCTTCACTCCCAGTGGAGTGGGACCTAGTTGGAAACCGGATGACGCAATCGGACGACAGCACGGGAAAATGGTGACTGCGTAGAATCACACACATTATAAAAATAGAAAAAATAGTTTTTCATTATATTTTAATAGGTATTTTAAATTTTATCGGCTAATTTTAACCCAAGTATATTTTATAATTTTAAAGTATAAAATCAAAATTTCTTGTGGTACGAGAGAATCTTTTAAAATGTAGCAATATGACATTATGACAATAATCGTCCATATTACTCTCTAATCTCTGGACAGAAAATAAATAGGACGTATGTAAACATGGTCACTAATTGTCGGCCTTTAAACGCCGCGCAAATTACATTAATGTTTACAGCTATTATTAAAAATAATATTATATTCCCTTACGGCTCACATCAGATCAATGACCTATTATTATTATTTACTAATTTATTTTATATTTATTTGGTACAGCGTAATAGATATTAATATATTATTATCTATCTTATTGAAAAAATATTTAAGTATGAACTGTACTTGTAGCCGCCGTCGTCGTTCGGTAACGAAATACAAACATGAAGTATACTCCGCGCGGAATAAGAACGTACCCGGGCGGCGGACCAAAACAGGTTTGCCGCGCGCAAGTCGGGCTTATGACTATAACTATATTATGTTTATAACTACGACAAGGTTGCGGGGGGAACCGGTCGCCGCCTGCGCGACGAGGTACATTCTTATTCTGCGCCGAGTATAGGTAAATGATTCTACGACAATTCAAATAGATTAATAATAGCTACCTATAGAAATGGTTTATTGGAGAATGATGTGCGTCGTAAATTTCTTGCAATTTTTTGACTGTTTCGAGAATTATTGATGTTTATCCAATACATTATGCGGGTATTTCATAAAGTGGTAATATAGGCACCTACCTGGTACATACAATACAAAGAACAGTTTAGGTACACGGCCGTGGGTTTTTGAGCGTTCAACAGCGTCCGTAACTAATTTTAAACTATATTTCATATAAATATTTTGTTCACGGGAAAAAACCATGTCCGTGAAAGCCTACACCATAAATCGGGGTCAGCAAATATGAAAGAGTTTTTAGTTTTTTTTTTTTTGGAGAGGTTCTGGGGGGGTCCAATACCCTCGGGTGAACCTAAGTTGAATGTGCGAATACGTAAAAATCGCGAAATAGTGAACTTTATTATGCCATAACTCCAAAACTAAGCCCGTGCGCCAAATTCTGACTTCACCGTCGTTTTCAGCGTACTTAACTACGTAAGTTTCCTAAAAAAAAAATTCCAAAAAAAAAATGTGCCCGGTAAATTAGAAAAGTTCCGACATAAAAATATTTTATATAAACTATGATGGCAATAAATGTAATTTTTTGCGATTATTATTGGGTTATCAAAGATATCCTGTGTTATTTTTAGTGGATTTATGTTGTTGACAACGGTTAACGACACTCGACTGCAGCTATCGACAGCTTGACGTGTATTATAATTATTTATAGTCCATCAAGTTTATAATTATTGCAATATTGCTTACATTTATTTATAACAAAACAGTAATGACAATTTGATGTTTTAATGTTTGTTATATCAAATTATTTATTTGTGAATTAGGTATGTTTAATAAAAACAAGATTTATAATATAATTATAGAAATATTTTTATTGAAGAATAGTAAGAATTAAAAAGAGGACGTCGCCCCGCAGGTGGTATCTGGTATTCTGGTTGTCTCCGTCTTACAAATGTTCAACACAGCAAAAACTGTTTTGCGCGAAACAATTTTACTCCCTCTGTATTTATAATAAAATTACCAAAATTCCACAATCCATAGGGAAGAACTTTATCTGCGTCGTAGTGTTTTCATATTTTGATGACACTAACCAATAGTTTTTAATAATTAAATGAAAAAAACCTTATGTTCTCAAACTAATAACTTTAAATGTAGGTACTTATTTAATAGATGATAAAAAACCTACGAGTCTAAACACAGAGAAATGTCAGGGCCAGCGGCGTATTTATGAATTGCTAAAGAGAGGGGATGAGGCACTGAATGACATAAGTAATAGTGGGGGGCTTTGCCTCCCACACCCCCCTTTGAGGTTTCCTATACTTACTCACTACGTACTGTACAGTTTACACAACATATTTTAATACCAATTATTAGTCATTAATTTTAGTGAATAACAATAACATGTTGATTATTTTTCATTAGATTGGAAATAAATTTCAATTTTTAATTTACACTCAAAAAATATTCTTAGAGAATAAACTATTTAATAATTACTAGGGCTAGGAACTCGGCTAGGAAAATAAAGCACTAAAAACCTACAATAAAGGAATTAAAAAAATGCCAATAATGCTACAAAAAAACTATTTTAACCAATAAAATGCAACTAAAAAAGACTTGAACATTTATAAGTTTAGCTGAAAAATATTTTTAATATCAAAAAATAATTTATTAAACACATTTTTATATGTTCACACCAAGTAATTCTTAGAACAACTAAGCACAATTTATAAATATTGAAAAAAATTAATTAAAAATTGTTTTATTAAATCTCGATAAATGTCAACGTATTACGTAACCACTACTCCCCACTCGGTAATCACTTTGACAAAATCTAAGAATCTATTTTCAGAAATATTTTCCGATAAGGCGATAATATTTCACTACGAAATCACGAAATAAATATATATAATAATACAATTAAAATAAATTAATAAATAATAATTTAGATAAATATGTACGTAAATGTTCTAAAAATGTTAAATATGCGTATAATTAACAAAAACTAATTAAAAAGCTAATAAACTGACAAAAAGTACAAGTACCAAAAAAGCGTTTATTTATGAATATCATAAGAAAATGCAAAAAAAGCAGAATCAAAATTGCATATTTGAACTCTGTGATGAATGAATCGAATTTTGTTTTTGATTAGCTATGTCCTGTAGTACTATGAAAGAAAATGCAAATGCTACAGAATCCTAGCCCTAATAATTAGCATCCTACTATCACCACCTATGTCCAATAACATAATAATACATTTAGTACAAAAATAATAGTATCATAAATATTTATTTTTTCTATAATAAATAATGATAATTACATACTCATACTTTCATTACTTTATACTTATAATACAAAATCAAGTTTTCTTTGTTTTATTTCCAGTTCATCAATTACTTCATCGATACTTATGTCTACAACTGTACCTACGTTTTTCCATACAAATAAGATAAGAATGCCGATTTCCGATACTCAATACAGTCAATAGACTGATTAGTGATTACGTGTAATATAGTATTATAAGACGATACCATAATTTAATATATCGATTTTGGTATTTTAGTCTTAAATCTTTATATCTTGTTTTTATTTTACAAATGTACAACTGTACTACAGCCGTGTCTAGCTGGTACGTCGAGTACAACCCGCATATTATACAGAAAACGTACCATTTAGGACATGGTGGAGTTTCAGTGGCGTAATAATAACAGTCTATTAATAACCTTAAAATTGATTTTTTTCTTACTGTATTTACAAAAATGAAAAATACATAGTAAATACTAAAATGATTGACAATTCAGAGTTTAAATATGTATACTTGAATCCTTTAAAAAAACAAAAAAAAAATACCAAGGGGGGATTGATCCCCAAATCCCCCCCCCCGTAAATACGCCGCTGCTTCCCTGTACGTTGTGGACTTTTAGAAATTTAGAGGGGGTAAAATTGTCTAATCAAATGCACATCATAATGACTGGCCGTTCTTTGACTTGTGCACCATTCACCGACAATCGACGGGAAACGGCCAGTGACCAACATTTGTAACAGCTCAACTTCCCACACGGCTGGTCACTGGCCACCAGTGACCAACATTGGCCAAGTACACCAGTCGTGTGGGACCGCCTTAACGCAAAACAGTTTTTGCTATGATGTACATTTATATTTGTAAGACGGATGTGACATACGGGTCACGGGTGTGACGTCGAAAAAAGAATATAAAAACAACCGTCATAAATACTTGCCGTTTGATCGGAATCTAAAAATTAAATACAAAAACGAAAAATCTTTTGCAGTATCCGCCATCTAGTAACAAAAAGCCATGACGCATCAGTGTCGAGTAAAATGGATAAAACGACATCGGTAGATAACTCTTCCGTTATTACTTAGGTACTGTCCGAAAGCGTCCACCGACTCAACCGAATGTCTTAAAATATAGTGCGAAATAAAAATATAAATTTAAAGTAAACAACAAACATTATAGAATATTAAACAATCAAAATTCAGGATTATTTAATTATTGCATAAATATTATGTAAAGACATGAATCTAAAAACATCGTCTACATACGGGGGAAAAAGATACCTACATGTAACGGTTGACAACTTGTAGTACACTTTGTACGGTCACCTGGAAAAATTTAAAACCGCGGACAGTTTGTACTATTTCAGATAGTAATAAAATGTATATGGCTGACAGTTTGTATATTTTGATGTAGAAAAAAATGTATACATATCAGTATATCCATAGATATTAAAGAATAAAATCTTTAATATTATCTATGAGTATATCACATAATTTGTTATTACAAAACAGATGTAGTTAACACTCAAAAGTCATAAATAATAATAATAGTTATGATAATAAATTCGTGCTATATACAGGCTTCGTGATTTTTTAAAAAATCCACTGTCAATAATTATAAGTCTGTAATCATAATATTATATAAATTTAAAATTTAAAGTATGGCAAATTATTTCAAGTAGGTAATTGTGTATTTGTAATTATTTTATTATTACGTATAATTATTTATTCTTAACATAGTATTTTGATATCCATTTTTAAAAATGTTTGGACTAAGTTCAGTAGTTTGGTTTTGGTTCATATTGTATTTTAGTGTATGGGTTGTTTACGGAGTGTACTGTGTCATCAAACCATGATTTAAGATAGTATCTTAAATCGTGCACCAAACTCATGTCTCATACTGATTGCGATCACGATTCGCGATCTAAGTTTTGAGCAATTTAAGTTTACCTTATCTTGTAAAATATATTATAATATAATTTTCTGGTTTATTTATATCGTACAAAGTGTTCGCGATCGATTTTTATCAATTTATTTTCACTGTACGAAATGTCCGCAGTATGCAACTCAAACAATAGATAGTACAAAGTGTCCGTTTACCAAATGTAACGGAATAGAACTTATACAGTACTGTATAACGTTATACCGCTAATACGACATAATAATAATATAATATGCTTATTGCGGGTTATCGGGAATCCTAATCGCCGCGAAGTCTTAGAACAATATAGTGCCTCTGTATGTAAAAACTGTATCCGCAATCCGCATCAAAGCGCAGTTTATTGTTCAATTTGTTATCTGGTTTCCTTCGCGCGACCGTGGCGGTAGGGCGTAATTATTAGAGCTGGTATTAGAAGAAACATAATAATATAATATATACCTAAACATATTGTGCTATGTGTATAATCTTATGTAATGAACATAATATAAAATATTATTGAATTTTGTGACAAAACAATGATGCCTAATATCTATTATACTTGCAATAAAAAAAACTGGGGTAGCCGTTCCGCTGTAAAATAGTAGAAGTCGATTTTATCTCGTCATTGGGTAGGTCACTGCGATGGACGTGTAACTTACTAACTTATGTGGAATTTTGTAGATTGTAGAACATGGTTGCTAATGCTAGTGATGTATTATCATGATATTATATTAGAAAATAAATAAAAACACATTTTATGTTATGATTATTTATATGATGTATAGGTACATGTATAAAAAAAATGTACGCTTCTTTATTCGAGTTACTACTCTTTATGGGCAATTCGTTATCGAATCTTGAATCGATTATTTCCGGAAGAAGGGATTCCATTTAAAATGTGCTCACATGTGCAGCGGCGGGTTCACCCATAGGCCACCAAGACACTGGCCTAGAGCGCAATATTTTTTGGGGCGCAATTTTTTAGTTAATTTTTACTTTTTAGTTTTTCATAAATTCATAATTCTATTTACCTAAATTTATATTTTATATTAATTTTTTTTCGTTTACAACTTACATGAAACTGGAGAATGGCTCACGTAGTCACGTCGCAGTAACGTTTTAATTTATAAGCTATAATAACCTTGCCGTTTGAGTGTAATCCTGCGACCAGCGCTAGAGGTTCGACATCGACACTCGACGAGGCAGTTGCCGGCGTTGCCTATGTTAATGCATGGAAGATGGTATACGGGTGTGCGGTGTAAACACGTACAATATTGTGAATGGCGCATGCGCAAAACGCCAGCCAAGGCGGTCAAATCTTAGATCATATACAATTGTATATGTATATATTGTATATGATCTAAGGGTCAAATATACTGCCTCGGGCCGCCGGGTACATTACTACATTATATATAGCCGCTCTACTAGCCAGGTGGGGGACAGCTCGCACATTGCTTAGTGGAATGACCCACCTCACCCCGCACCAGGCATCACAATTAGAATACTGGAATTAATTCTGGAGATCAGGTGTCTTGATAAAGTAATTAATAATAATAAATATTGCGACGACGCGCGACGCTGGCACTATCGACCATCTCCTGTATAGCGCATGCTGCATACTGCTCAGAAATTTGCTGATCGATTACGATTATAGAGACTAGAGTGCACAGATAAATCAAGGCGCAAAATGATTTAATTATTGTACAAGTGTACAAATGTACCTGTTCAAAATTGTATTAATATTTATTTGTTTAGTTAATATGTATAAATATAAAAATATCGGAATACAATTTTTATAGTTTTGTTTTAGTTCATGGAACATTACTCCCCCCCTGGGAGCACGCCAATGTACGGGGCGCTAGTGTTGTAATGCCTAGGGGTGGAAAAATGGTAAGTCCACCTCTGCACATGTGGTTCAATTTGATTTGTCCGGTATGGTGGTATCCTTATAGTTATTTTATCTATTACAAAACCTATGAAATATTTAAAAGTTATTTTAAATATTGTATTATAAATTAAAATAATATGTAGTGACTTGCCCTTAGAAGTATTGTCACAATTCAATTTTATAATAAGTATTTTTTACTCTAGAACTAAAATTGAGCGATTTATATTCAGACTGCGTAAACGCGTTTTGTCCATATCGTATGTGTGTAAGACATGTGAGTGTGACGCCGCGGTCTTAATCACTATATTGCACAAATATATTGAAATACGGCATAATTATTACCTATATAGATTTACAGTTTTACAGAGCCCCAATTATTATAGTACATGCAAAATTTTGGTAAAAATGTTTTCATAATAATTTTCTTAACAATACGACACAATCAATTTAAACAGCAAATGTATGTTATAATATTTCAAAAGCCAAATGATACATTTTCATTTTATAGGTAGGTATTCAAATAGTTGTGTAAGTCTTAAAGTTTGGCCAGAAGTTAGTGAGTGGTGAGTAGAGTGAAATATATATTTATACATAGTTGCGACAAGTGACAACAAAGCCACTCGGTACCTTTATGAATATTATATTAATTGGTATGTATAACTATATGAGGAAAAACACGTTGTTACACGATTCATATATTATCTATGTATCTCTAAGTACATGTTATATGCCTTATATATATAATATTATTATTTATGTTATTAATTTAAGAATTTTCATGATTTTTATGATCATTTAGTTTCGTTATGCCAAGTAAACAAAAGTAAAAATTACATTTACTCAGCAATCTGTTGGCCTATTTATATTTCGTCCCATTGACCCGTCTACTTCAGCTGTAGGTTTAAACTGAAAACAATACATTTACATCCTATATCCTAACCTAATCGTACTAAAATTCGATGAATAAAAAAAAACAAATTTAACCCTTTGTAAATTAACGTATCTTCTTCCCAGAGGTCTAATTTACCCGCACACATTAATTTATATATGCATATAAATCTAACTATATAAATACACTGACTAAAACTATACAGACTAAACTCTGGAAGTACTTATTAGATATTCTTGTATATATATTATATATATATATTATTGACAAAAGATAATAATACAAATCAACAAACATGATTAACCAATAACAACCAATATATTATACACCGGTGGGGTTTCCTAAAATTTTCTTTCATATAAATCTTCTCCGTGAAATACTCTTTCGTTAAAAAAAAATCAAGAAGATCTGATAAGTAGATCCAGAGTTTAGCATGTACAGAGATTTTCATTTCACATTTTTATAGTTAGATGTTATATTATAATTTATATTTAAAAAGTAAAGCAAAATATATATTTTTTTTATTATTATTATAGGTATAGCTTAAAAACCCATCATTGCTTATAGACGCATAATAATAATACTATTAATACTGATTAAATATGTATATTATGTACAATAACAAATCGTCGATGTATATAATAAATGGTTTGTTTGTTATTGTGGCAACGAATTAAAACGATTCACTATAATTCTGTATTGAAATTTTTAGAACGATCAACGAATCATTTTATACGACGTCAATCATGAGTCATGAGCCATTTATAAACAAAAATTTCCATCTGAAATCTCAAAATTCCAGTTTTAACACTTCTTGGGGTTGGTCCTCTTCATTTTTAAATTAGCCTACCGTTTAAGTTTGGCCAAATTACACACATTGTAAAAATTTTATCAAGATCGGTCCAGTAGTTTCGGAGTTTATCCCGGACAAAGACATGACACGAGATTTATATATATCTATATATATAAAAATGGAGACAACAATGTATAACAATTCATCAATCGAGAACGGCTGGTCCGATTTGGCTCAAATTTTTTTTAAGATGTTCGTAACTGCCAGGAGAAGGTTTTTACGAAATAAAATTTTAGGAAAATCCACCGGAAAGGTAGGAAATCCCTAAATCAGTATGTCAAAAATACAACAGTGGCGCAACAGTGCATTATAAGTATTATATTGGTTGCTATTGGTTAATCGTGCATGTTTGTTGATTTCATAAAATATAAAAATGAATCGCAAAATGTGTTGCTAAGCGCAATAGTTCTACTGTACGTGTGTTGTGACTGAACTCCTCCTAAATGGTTAGACCGATTTGAATGAATTTTTTTGTATGCGTTTGCGTTTATTCATCTGATTTTAGTACGGTTAGGTTAGGTTAGGATTTTGTATTAATTGATTATATCAATCCACCATAGGTAGAATACGACAAACTTGGTATAACTTTGATACATTAGAGTTAAATCATACACTAACGTACATACAGCACGGGGTCCGCGATCTACCGCAGGTAGATTGCTTACCTGATAATGTACTGCTGCGAATCAGAATTTTTATTCCGGGCAACGGAAAAGTTAAGATTAATTTTGAAACCATACACCGAATATTAAATAACGAATTGAACAAAGTTTGAGTCACATATAGTTGGTACACTTAATGGGCAACGAAGTGCACGGGTTTAGCTAGTATAAATATATATGTATATATATAAGAAAGATATTATACGTAATATTATATGATTTACATGTACCCCCCACGACTTTTTAAAAAATAACTGGTAAACAATATTTAAACGTACTTATTTAACTTTAGATATTTAAAATGTTTTTTTTAGTATAGTACTTATATTTTAAGGAAATAATACATAAAAACCCGACTCTCTATGTTATAGCTGCAGTACATAACTAAGATAATATTACTTCGAATAAACACTTAACACTATTGAATTTAAATTAATGAAATATGAAGTATTAACTTTTATTAAACTACAATAAAATGAGTAGTTTTATAGACATAAAGTACATTTACCTATTCATTTTATAATTTTCTCATGCAATTGACAATTTGTGAAATAGTTAGAAAAATGTATGTTCCTGCGAGCATAGCGAGAGGCTTTGTAAAGCATGTTTTGTCAAAAGGGGCAAAGGGCCCATATGGAATTTCAGCCCCAGCTCAATAGGTTCTTAATCCAGCCCATGGATTTATGATCTATTGAATTTATGACATAAACCAACATGTTAAATGTTTTACCCTCTCCCCCCTCCTCCACACACACACACGTGCACACACGTGCACACAAATGAACAAAATACACCCCTATACATTTGATATTATATCCTCATTTATCAACATGTATAAATAATTATAATAATAAATTTCCCTTAATAAAAAATATATATTATGAATAATATAATTGCACGAGGACTACCGAACAATCTTTTTATCGTTGTCGATAATAGTTAAATAATCCACCAAAAATAATTTTTAATATTTATTATACTGGCTATTATCGCAGGTAAATAAATATAAACTATAAAAACGAATTAAAAATATTTATCTATAGAATACTGTTGAAATAGTGGGTATGTATATATAGTCTGGAATGTTATATCCTTCAACACAACTCATCGTTATCCCTATATCAATTGGTTTTATGTTTTCAATATTTGTAAAAAAAAAATATATTTGTTTTGTGAAAACATTATGTTATGAGAAGGTACCCGTTTTTATATGATATTATCTATCTACTTCAAATGATATAAAAATATTTATTTTAAAAATCACAAAGTCAACTGAAATGATGGACAATGTGTGTTTTGTTTTAAAATAATCAGTCAGTATGTCAGTTGGACTAGAAAATCATAACATAAATAAATATTCTAGTTTTATTTGACTTTCCTTATGTTCTTATCCAGTTACCCTCACATAAATCGAACAATGTACTCATACATAATTATACTATAATATGCGATGATATTTTATTTGTCTTCTATTTAAACATATAATATATGTAATACCGTTTATTTTATCTATGTAATTATTATTATGTTCGCTATGAAGCTATAATATTACTGTTGAGCTTTATTTTGTCATTTAGCACTTGAGTTTTAATAACTTTTCGTTTTTTTAAATTAAACTATTTTTCTAATTTAAAAGTTTAAACCTATCATTTTTTTAATATTTAAAATTGTAATTTTGGGGAAGGTAATGGTTTTTACCAAGTTTACTTAAACAGTAATAATAAAATGTCTTGATGAACCAAACATCTCAATATTTTAGCGATGTCTATAAAATATACAGAATATTATAAATATCATCAATATATTATGTATATTACCTATGTTCACAACAAAATAATATAATATTTGTGTGTTATCAAGTAATAGCTTAGGTACCTATCAACACTGCATATAGTGAGAATATGTAGTACTATATAGTATATTTGATAATAGTAGTTTAAATATTATTAGGTAACTATTATATTATGCGACTGTCACACATCACTGATCACTCATTGGTCAAAGTCGGATGGGCTGTAACTGTCGACCCGGGACAACGGTGGCACGTAGTAGATTACCCTAGTGGTGCTGACAGGCTGCGGCACATCCGGCGATAAGTTGCTGCAAGGCGACAAATCGAACGGCACTATCGTGGGGCTGCAACCCTTAATCGAGTACGTGACGATTGTTTCCGGTTGCTGGGACGCGTCACTTCGAACCACGGTCGTCGCCGCCGCCGATGCTTTTTTCCCGAGATTCCGTCTCAGTTCTCCGACGAAGCGCCACCACCAGCTTAGGGCACGACTACCACTCTCCGTCGGGGACTTCCGGTCCCGAGCCCTGTCGGACCAGTAGTTGTCCTTCAGGTATGGCGTACGCGTCGCTGACCTGAAAAACGAAAAACCGTGTACCAACAGATCATGATATTATTATATTATCGCTCAAAGATGGTTGCAACACATCGATTTTAATAACCATTTAAATACAGGGTGATTGACTAAGCGTAAAACACTCATTATCTCAAAAAGTATTCACTTGAGTGAACACTGAGTGTTTTACGCTTAATCAATCACCCTGTATAATATTATTAATGTCATTCACGGTTTCGCCGCAAATGCAATTTTTTGTAATAAATGATTCTGCGTGGTTTTTAAATATGGAACGGCAAACATGTAAAACATATAACATTATAATAACCTACATCTTATCGCGGCCATGTGCAATAGAGGTTCCTGCTGTTTTAAAAACAAGACTTCCGGAAAAAATATGATTTTAGTTTACACATTATTAACATATTTTTTGAACTTGTCGTATTTGATATTTTGATTTTATTCTATTACAGTTTTGTTTAGGAAATTTCATAAGCTTTAGTTTTGTACCAAAACCTCGAGATATTTTCGTAAGACAGCAGCAGAGCTGCATTATCAACTGTCAAAAGTTTATAAATTTAATTTTGTTGTTAAAGTATAAGATAAATGTAAATGACTATTATAATCTTATTATCATTTATAATAACAAAAGTTGTAGCTCGGTGTGGTGCGGTGTTTGCATTCAGTCACGAATGTCCTCCGAGTGTACGCACCGACCGATGTCACTAGTTCTCGGATGGGTGACCACTCAGGATTTTTATTGATAAATCTTTGCCACACATACACACACGTGTTCAAACCAACAACACAGTAGTAGGCTAATGCCTCAGTTGTCGAAGTCTTATAATTTCGAATAAAAAAAATAATAAAATAACAAGAGCAAACGAACGTATGGCAACGTCTCATACAAAAAATCATGCAGAATCGTGTTTATATCTATGTTTGCAAATAATATACATACATATACATTTAACGGTATTTGTGGAATCGTGTACTTATCTATAAGTTTAAAAAGAGTTGTTAAGATAATCTTCACGATTCCAACAATTTGAGGAATTGTTTTTTACCGGTATCGACTACTCAGGGATCATCTTAACAAACAAACGTGACGTTCGACAGGATATACATTTTTTTTTGTTACTTGAATCGTTTTAAAATTTTAAAACAAAAAAGTTTTTTGTTTATCACATTATGTTCCTATTTAAAAAAGTTTGAAGCAAAATATATATATATATAGCCAACTAAAAGTTATTCCAGCTCCCGGCTACACGTATGTGTGTTTTCTTAATACAATTTTTATCTCGTACCTGAAAGTCGACCGATGTCTGTATACTCAAACTTGAAAGTTTTCACATCAAAATATATAATATAAAATGTACACACGGAGTATCAATATATCATACTAATATATAGGTAAGTACATCGAGTAGCCATATTATGTATAGGTTACTGTAGTATCTATCATAATATAATTATTTTAACATAATATTAATCTAATATACAACTATACATTATAATATCAATTATATATATATATATATGCGGGACATTAACAATATTGACTCAGTGCGATGTAGGTATACTCCGGTACTATATAACATAAGTTTACGATGATATTATACAAACATATTAATATATGTTATGTCATGGCACACATATTAATAGTTATTAGGTATACACACATTATATATACTATTAGACATACACTATATATTATTATTATTTATGCGCACATATATCGACCACGGGACTATCTCGAGTTTCGTCGTCGTGTCGCCTGACTATATAATCGTATTCAGATTGATATAGTTGTAGTCATGCGATGGTATAATTCATCATGGTTGATCTATCAGGAAATATCCAGAGTTGGGCTGAGCTAAACTTTTAGACACGACACGACATACGACGTAGCTTTAAAAACCCTCAGACTCTCATTAAAAACCCAAATGACGGACGATGATATTATAATCGTATTATATAATAATCATGAATATACATATAGGTAATACAATTTTAACTGTAACTTTGCAGTATTACATACCGCGTGTCATCCTCGTCCTCATCCTCATCCTCATCTTGGCACACAGGAACCCCTTCTTCGACCACGACGCAAGAACTGGTAAAATCTTCTGCGGTTGATACCACGCGGCTGCTATGTATCGAGGGCGTCGCAGTTTTCGTTGTACAGTTGACATTGGCTACTATTAATAGTATTATGCAAATCACCACGATCACAGACATCAGGAATCTAAAACCAAAGGAGATTTTTCGGATTTCAGTACATTTTAAAGTCAAATCGCATTACTATATCAGAATAATATTTTATTATATTTTACTTGTTAGATATAGCTGTGTTACCCAACTTTGCCCTAGTTAAAATGAATCGATTATCTTTCTATCGTTTTTCGTTTTGCGCATTTAAAATGTATTATTTAATACAAGGAATATTACAATGATTTATTTTATGATTTTTCATTCTTAATACAATTATGGGTATATTTTTTATGTAAACACAAAAACTGGAGACAGATTCAACGACTGCTTAAAAGTCTACGTGAATCCAATGTCGGAAAATCATATTGTAATACATAGTAATCATTGTAATAATATGTCTTGTGTTCATAAGTATATTTGATTTTAGATTTTTTTATCTAAAAAAAAAAATATATTTGTAAACATTTTTATATAGCACATTTTTACTAATAATTAAAAAAGTGATAAGACGTAGGGTGTGGATTTGTATGTATTAAAAATTCAAAAATATGTACATATATATGTATTTAATTTTATCCAAATATGTAATTCAAAATACAACACTTATGTGTAAAAAAAATGTTTTTATTCTTGACAAAAAAATTATAAAATTAGTATATTAAATAAGTATGTAAATATAAATTATACAACACTACCTTCCTTCATGCCATTCTCTGTCCCTTTTATATCTTATGTTAAACCTTTTACTTATTGTGCCCCCTTGTACAGATTGTAAATATTCATAAAATAAATGTATTTTCAAAAAAAAAAAAACAACACTACATTATATTATTATTTTATTAATATTAATTAGGAATACAAATAAAATTAAAAATTAAAAATTTAAAGTATTCATTCATTTGAATCTACTTCGTCATCAACAATCATATACGTATAATTTGCACACGCACGGACTAGAGAAGATAACAACTCATAATAGAAAACAGCGATACATTACTAATTCTGTAAATAGCTCAATATTTAACAAAAATATATAATATCAATAAAATATGTAAAAAATATGTAATTTAGATTAAATATGTAAAAATATCAAATATGTAATATCAACTATAGCTTAAAATAATCAGATAGTCCTGTAACATATTTCTGTAAAGGATTCATTCGAATATTATCAATCACGACAAAAGTGTAAATACATACAAATCCTCACCCTAGTGATAAGTGATATAATCTATACCTAACCAATGGCATCACTTAAAACAAACAAAACATATTTGATTTTCGTGAGCCGAAACAAAACTCATGTGTGACTGTGTGGCCACCATATTATATCGACTGAACCCTCTACAAACCCTCCCCGAGCTCAAGGAATCTATTGATATAAATTTTATTTAAAACGGTTCAGTAGTTTTTGAGTACCTACATAGAGGACGACTGGACGAACAAACAAACAAACATTAATTTTTATATGTTAGATTATTAATAATTTATTACTCGTAGGTACCTATTATGCAATGGTAATATAATATGTTTTGCACAATGCACTATTTACAGTTTGCTAGTATACTAAAGGTACTTCGTACATGTGCATATATCTATTACCTATTGTTAATGCGAATAAAGTCATGCGAATAATGCGTCATAAGTGGGTGTAGGTTGTAGGTAATTGTTTATAAGTATTGTAAATTTGTACGCATGCGTATGGTCACAGTTTACCGAATTAGTTCATTCGATAGACAGTTATCATAAATATGATTTTGCCTTCAGCCTTTCAACCAAAAAATACTTTTGTATTTCAATCGTGTCAAATATACATTTTACCAAGCTAATAAGCTTGTAAATATATCTACAATAAAACTAGTAACCAGAAGCAGCAGAGCTGTGGAAGTTATTACTTATTGATTACTTTTGAACAAAACAGGAAATCTACACGTTAGATTAGACAATTATGAGTTTTAAATAATATTAGAAATACACGACTAGTAGTCTTACATTTTAAAAATCTTTAATTATTACAAAAATACTTTGATAAATATATAGTGTAACTGTTATATTCTGGCTGTATATTAGGTTATACATATAAGTACCTATATTACAATTATAATCTTCTCGTTATCATTACCTATATATTATTAAGTATTTTTTATCCATACAAATATTTTAACCAGGGCGTTACAATTATTGGGAGGGGTCCTTCATAAATTCTAATTTTAATCATAACAATTAATGATTTATATAGGGCATAGGCACTAACAGTTATAAAATATCACAATAAAAATGAATGTTAGTTTAAAGAAAGAATTTATAATTTATAGCTTAAACAAAAGTAAATACTTACTATAATAGGTCATACATTTTATCACACCAAAAACTAATTGTTTTATGTGCTTACAATTAATTTATATTATATTAAAATAAAATAAATTGAAGTTCCAAATAATGTACTACCTACTTATTTTTATTGATCGACAGACAAGATACCAGATATCACGTTATCTCGTATTCTCGTTACGATTCAACTCGAATAATCACATTTGTTATTTTGTATAAAAAATGAAAATTCTAAAGAATAAAGTAATAAAGTATATTCAAAAGATATAAAACTATAACATTATGTGTAGTCAATTTTATGTGTCATTTATAATACTATAAACTTTAAAAGTTTTTTACAAACAAAGAATTAAATATAATTTATGCGATTTTATGATAGTTGGAAAACTCTGTAAACCAAATCTAGTTGAATTCACAAGTTTTATAATTCTGTAAATTATACCCAAATCATACCAAAAAATCTAAAAATGTTCTAAAGTTTTTATGGGATTTTACAAAATAATAGAAAATATTCAGTTCACATTTATTTTAAAGTTTTAACGATCATTAATTACAAACTATGATCATAACACAAATACACATATATACCAATAATTTATAATAACTAACAGTATAATATATTATGATAGCATAATACCTATGCATTAGATAGATATGGAGTAATATAGTGTTATTCACTTTTCTGTAAATTTATTGTAAAATAAAATTGAAATATTTATAATTCTGTAGTAGTAGTTACATATAATTAATAATTAAATAAAAAAATTATAAAAATTCCATATTGTTCGATAAAAACGTTTCAACAAGACAATGGGAAAAATGTACTTTCTTTATTATTTCTTTATTCGTTTTAATACTAATTATTATTATCATATTGTGCTAATATGAATATAAGCATTAAGTTCACGTATTAATCTTTTTAATTTATATTTTATAAATACATACCTAATTTATTTTAAACATTTAATGAATTAAAGTTATTAAACACCTATATCTATAATCATACCAAACTAATTTTATCATGAGTATTACAGCAAATTATTTTTGAAGTCTTACTAATCTACTAAAAAGGTTAGGTACATTTACTTACTTCATCATTTTGCAACTTAATCCAATCGAATTAAAACGAATCTCGACACTGGGAATGTTTACCGAGGTATGTTATGGTAGGTACGACACAAAAGTTAAAACTGTAGAAAATAATTTAGGTAATAGTATTATAGCCTATAGGTAAACTGAAAAAATAATTAATGATAAAAAAAACCAATTGTATATTAAATAATCAAATCAGGATGTTAGATAATAATTACAAATTAAATTCCACTACTTCACATTGTTTATCCGATTAAGAAAAAAATATTCTTTATTATTTCATATTTTTGTCACGAACGCTCAACGCATTATTAGGAACTGTTTTTATTAAACCTAAATAGTAAAATGAACTACATTGAACAGATTGTTTGATTATATATTATGCATATGCCATATAGTATTAAAATTCTATAATAATAATAATAATAATGGTATATTAATATTATTAATTTTATTATTGACCATAAATCTCAATTTATGCTTATTTATATTAAAAAAAATATAGCTATTATATTATTACAATAATTCAAAATTTAAAATTTGAATTATTATTGTTTTTATTTCTTTGAACTGTAACTAGACGTAAAAACTTCAACAGTGATTAAAATTGGCTTTTAACGTTATGTTTTATTGCTTTGAAAATAGTTGTTATTAATATTGTAATTTTATAAAGTAACAAAAGTTATATAATACGGGTTCTATCTATATATGCCACCCTGCTGTATCGTTATTCGTTAAAAATAAATTATAAAGTGAACTATACTTACTGAAAAATTATTTAACTGCAGTTTGAACTATAATGTTATAGTTGTATGCAATGATAATAAGTTTTAAGCGATATGAAATAATAATATAATATTTTAGGGGCAGGTCAAGGGAATGATCAATACAGTTAGATATAATAATGTGCAAGTACTTATGTATATTAAAAAAAAATTGCTCATACCTTATAGCTGCCCTATTTAATACCACTATAGGCATATTATCGTGCATTCGTGGTGTTAATAACAGGAAACATTCGGCTGATAGGTATTAGAAAATGAAAAAACTTTTAATGATTTACTGCAGCTCACAGAACAAATCTGAAAGTGGGAATCCTGCAGCAGGATTAATACCTCTGCCGCCTCCACCACCACGAACACCAACGTCCGCGAACGATGACGACAATAAGTCTACACAGTTTAGCGACGGAGGGGAAAGTTGAAACGTTTAATTTTTTTCTCCGAAGTCAATAAATTATTTACGCGCGACTGCTGCTGCAGCCGTACACGATCCGTTCGATAAAGCATTTCACAGGCCGTGAAAAAATTTCATTTTTCTACGATTTCAGGTAGGTAAACGCGGTAATTAGCGCAAGGCGATGTCGAGGAACGCATAGGTAGTCATATATAGGTGTGTAATTTAATATAATATTATTATAATAATTATTGTGCAGCAAGGCTGCAGTCGTCCGGTCCGGACGACTCGGGACACTTGTCCTGGCCCGATGGGTGGCGGACGCGACAAGAGGCGACAAGCTATATGTGCGACCGGACGTCCGTTCGGGCTGCGACTGCAGGGTGGCGAAGCCAGCGGGGGGAGGCCGTTCAATCTGTCGCTGTAAAACAAAACCATCCTGACCGAATGTATATATAAAGGCCCCTACGCACACATAGTGTAGGTTTACGCGAAACTCACACGTGGGGTTTATCGTCCAGACCTGCAGGTGCAGCAGCAGCAGCAGCAGTGAAGGTGGTGGCACCGGACTGTCACGAGAACTTTGGGCGAGTATTATAGTGAGGTGAGGGGGTCTGGACCGTATAGAGGGGGTGAAAAGCTCGAGGTATGTACATGCATGTATATACATATATATATATATCATGCACATATATACACGTGGTGGTATATTAATAAACTCCGGACCACCGCCTATATCGTCATCCCTTCTACGAGTCGAGCGTGTCTGACGTGTATATAAGAGCTTTTTAATTGATCGGACCGTCCACCGGCTCTGACCCTATCTCGTCGGCGTCACGACCGAATCCACCCCACCGTATTATTTCGTGTACAGCCAGGTTAGGTCTCTGTTTAGCGTCCGGCCCTCGTTTTCGGCCGCTCTACACCGCGAAACCGAGGCTATGTCGTTATTGTCACTCTCTGTCACGTCTAATATAATACATAGGTAGGACTTGTATAATCTGTTCGTCATTCTCAAACGATACGATACGACAGTAGGTCCGACGAGTATATAAAACGTACAATAAGACGTATTATTAAGTAGTATATAATGATTATAGAAAATACACACAGTTGTAGTTAATAGCATAATTTGCAGTGTTGGGTAAGTTACTTTTAAAAAGTAATTAAGTTACTTTACTCGTTACTTTACTCGTTCCTTAGAGATACCTACATGTAATTAAGTTACTTTACTCGTTACTCAAATAAAATTGCACTGTTATAGTGAAATTACTTTACTTTTCATATAAAAAAGTAACTCATTACTTTCTCGTTACAAAAAAAAAATAATATATTTTTTTTCAAATTTCTTTGCAATTATCATTCTGCAGGCAATAATGTAACTTTTTATAAAAATACATTACCTATGCTAAAAAGGTATAATTTTAAAAATGTTACAAAAAAAAGAAGATGTACAGTTAATACATATTTACATAACAATACTACAATAGTAATTACTGATGAGTTATGACTATTAAAAAATAGCACTTATTAATTGTAGCTACTTATCAATAGTAACTAATCATTATATAGATAAGTATAGACGTATAGTATAGTATAGTTTTGTATTTGTGTCACAAACTGACAACATAAACCTATACCTATACCTATCTGTAGAGTGTCAACTGATCGACTGACACCAAATAAGGAATAATAGCACTCAATCTTGTATTTGTGTTATTAAATATTATGTTTGTGAAAATAAAATCATAATACATAATATAGAACACAATTTATTATAACTTACACAATCATAAAAATAAACCGTTTCTTATAAATGCCAAATGTGAAATGGCTATAATGATTTATAACGGTGTAATGTTTAAATATTTTGATTTTATTTAATTATCAGAAATATAACGTTATTTTCTAATGTAAATTCTAAATATAGTAATAACTAATAAGTATTTTCAAATTAAGCAGTTTTTGTTATTTCAAATTAAACACTAAATTATTTATAAAACCTGTATAGTTAATAGGAGCGTATATAACACATTAGTCCACGTTATAATAGATATCATAGGAAACGTTCTGCGAAGGTACTTATTCAGAGGAATCAAATTTTTTTTTTTTTGGCAATAGGTAGGTACTTGATAATTCAAAACAGTAACGAGTTATTTTATAGAAATTACTTATCAAGAGTGATTTCCATTACATTTTCGTTACTAGGATATAATTCTAATGAAATTACGTAACACGTTACTTCCGTTACGTTAATACCCAACACTGATAATTTGCATACGTATATAGTCATTGGGAGTAATTATATTCAGTAGCTATATACGTATTTAGAGTTATTGCGGTTCATTGGATTTATGCAAACACTAAAAACGTCGATATTACACTGTGTCTTGTATTCATCTATTGTAAATTAAGGTAAGTAGGTGTACAGAGATTCATCAAATTTTCCTATACATTTTTTCATCTTGTAAAGTTGTACTCTGTGTGTCTGTAATAATAAAATGCTGTTGACGAAAAATTAAATCAAACCGGGTTAAAAAAAAATTAAAAACTAACAGTAAAATAAAATAATAGTTTCGATCAAATTATGTTAAATATTAAAACACTTAACATTTTTATATTGAAACACTTTTTTCTTTGCTCCTTTAATATTAACTATAACTATATTTATAATGATGACAGCTAATTCATTTTTTTCCTAGGTCATAGTATATCCCTACAATTCAGCCGTCTCTGACTTCAGTATTGACCTTGATAATTAATGAGTGACGATTAATAGAAGATAACATAATTTAGGTAATATGTATTTTGTTAAAATTTCATTCGAATGTTCTGTTGCAGTTTAAACCAGGGAGTCAAAACGGGTTAAAATATTTCGGGTTTCGGGTTTTGTGTTAAAAACCAGGTAAATTTTTTTACGTTTTTCTGGTTTCATGTTAAAAACCGGGTACAATTTTTTGCGGGTTTCGGGTTTAATTCTAAAAACCGGGTAAAATTTTTTGTGGGTTTCGGGTTTTGTTTTAAAAACCGGGTACAAATTTTTGCGGGTTTCGGGTTTAAAACCGGGTTACCCTTTTGTGGGTTTTGAATTTTGAGTAGGCGTGACTAGACTTCATCCGCAGT
>NC_042494.1:156862641-156887253 GCF_005508785.2 Acyrthosiphon pisum
AAAATACCTGAGTCCCGAATTCAAATAGCTACTGTTGTCACTTGTCTGTCATATTTAAACACCCAAACTGGTCACGACGCTGATTGAGCCTTCCAATTCGCGGACCTCACATCAGTACGGGATGCCATATGAGAGGCCCGGAGGTCCACGATCGATGTAATTTGGTTCAACTCGAAGTCCGACGTCTAAAGACCACGAGCACCGGTGTTCCGTTTTCGTTACCGGACCGTAGTCCGTACATAACTTGATTGAGTCGAGAACGCTCCTTTCGTCGTCTTGGTTGGAATCCTCGTGCGTTGCTTCCGGTTTCTAGTTACAGACAACCTCTATATAATGCCTATTTATCCCACCAGTAAGCTATATGCGAGTTCATCACGACTACGCGTGCTGAAGAGTGAGCGCCGTCGATAAATCCTGCAGTCTTCGCACATGAATTTGAAACAGGAAACTTCATAATATGCTGTCTATGCTGTTTTGGCGATAGTATTATTGATTATTATTGACGTGCAGTGAATAGGTACTGTGTCTCCAAAAAATCCGAAACGCAGATAAATGCGAGCAAAATAATAAAGTTAGACGTTGGCCATAATAACGTCGGCCATTCATTGGATTGTGATCACAACCGAAGACGACTCGGAGGGAACGAGCTCGTTTATGTGTATAATATATATATATATATTCACGTTCACGGCTCACTGACCCTATCCCTTCGGGCACGCCAGCGCGCGCGTGTATGTGGTTTTTGCATCAAAACTCGTGTCCACGACAAGTGAGGTCGAAAAGGGTTGACTCTCGACCGGCCGACAAAACTTTTCCAATCCGCATTATTGTAAACTCCGTGACCAGTTAAATCGCATGCATGTATACAATTGCACCGAATTATCTTCGAGTGTACTCCACATTGTATTATAACAATAATGTCGATGATGTAGGTATATAGATATATATATACGTACAAATTGACCCATCGTTTAGTAGTTTAGTTATTAGTTTATAAATATTATTATGTAGATGTATAACATAATATTATAATGCAATAAATAATACGATTTTAGGTAGTGAGTATTACATATATTTTTACCAACATAGGTAACTCAAAAGAAGAAGAAGATAATAAAATAAAATCATATTGCTGAGGTACACAGTTATACACACCTGGAATGAATAATAACAACAGAGACAATACTACATATTGTTCAAATTAATAGTGTTTCCAAACAACCAGTTTTACTACTTATTTCTAGAATGTAGCTATAGTAAGAGTTGCACTGTACTCAAACTTTAAACAAATAATATTATATTTTGTAATAAAACGTTCACGATTTTATTTTTGCACCTATATCTATTATAATAATATTTACGTTTGATTATTTTTGTTTTAAACAGAGTGCACCTCAATATTCTTGAAAGGCCCGTGTACTTGCACAATATGCTGTCATATACACTTTTAAAATTTAAATAAATTAAATCCAGAGGTAGATGTGTTTATAATTTTTATACAGAGAAAACATAGGAAAAATCATATAATTATTTATATGATATATAGGTACCGTTCCATTAGATGAAATTTATATTGAAAGTATAGATACGTATGAACTATTATAATTTCATTACAGAATAAATTTAATAAAAATATCCATTATACCTTTGCTCGGTAAAATAAATATTTATCGTCTTATGCAAATTATTAATAAGATTGTGTCTTGCGTCTTGCGTGAGTCTATCGTTACCTAACCGTATTATTTTAGAGAAACAGTTTTAAATGAGTGGGTAATTTCTAGCATTGTGCCGTATGACTACTAACATTTCATATTTTTTTAGTTCGTAATAATTCAATTTAGAAACTGCATTTGGTAAAATAAATTAGAATGCCGAATCAGAAACCCGATAGTTATATTGATTAAAAGATAGGTAGGTAATTATTTAAAAAATAAAATAATATGCATCTACCTACCTAGAACTTTTTAAGTTGGCGACGATTTGTATTCAGAATTTTTTTTTACTCGAATATCCGAGGAGAATATTGCAATAATAATCAATTGTTTGGGCTTTTCGAATAAACTGTTAAATCCAAAACCATTACCGTTATCTACTATTGAAATACCTAGTTAAATATTTCTCCTCGGACGGGTTTCGGATAAAACCAAGCGGTGCAGCCATAATCCTAAACATTTTCAGCGATTCGTAATTTCGTTTCGAAGGGTATTCCCATGAGCAAGTTTTCATCCGAATCACGCGATGCGTCTACCACGACCGAGGTATACCATTGTTGAGCCCAACGGATATTATTTACCTTTATCTATCCTGCCTAGAGGGCAATTCTGCGGAATGTAACGATATTTATGGGCTTTCCGGGCAAGAGTTTAATATAATACGCCCCTCTACCAAGTGTTCCGACACAAATGACCTATGAGTTTGGATATTTTTCTGGATAACATTATCTCATCTCCATTGTGTCGGTACCCGCAAGCCACCACTACAGCACGCTGTATAATAATATATTTCATTCGTTTTTATATCTTGTAAAACTTACAGAATTTAGACGGAATGACAGTGTCCAATAGACAGTTAATACTCTGTTAATTACGCACGAGAGCTGGTTGCGTTGGACGTAACGGGTAATTAGTAATTAATAACTATATATACATGGCCGTATATAGGTATACGGCTTAAAAAAAAGGCGCCGGGCGCTGACAGAAACCTGCGTCATAAATCTAGTTAATAGCAGCAATTAAAGTAAAGAAATAATCACCAAGTTTGTAAGTTAATGAAAATAAAGAAAATCTATTGGGTGTATTAGGTACCCATTATTATTACACTGTCTTATAATAATTGTCCTAAATTTTTCGAAACTTTTCAGGGCCTTCCTGAGGTCAACTCTAATCACGAGTATCTGACTAGATTGGAATGAATTACAATTTTAAAATGTCGTAAAGCTAAAACATAACAATAATTATTGTCATATTTCTCTTCTATATAATATAACTATAATAATATGTACCATAAAATACTGTTGTATATTTGTATAATTTATCTCTATATCCGTTCAAATAAAATATTACATTCGTTTTAAAATAAACCGTTTAGTAAATTTCTAGTTGTATACAGTACAAAATATTACAATATAATATCTGTTTGAAATTAAATATCGATTCGTACCAACCAAATAATATGATGGTTCCTGCTTAACTTACACGCTGATACGCTGTGTATTTGCTTATCAAATTACGTGAACTCGATTTTAATGAAAAAAAAAAAAAAATCTAAAACAATAATTTTGATTTCACTGTAATTGAATGTTTTTCTGTCGGATATTTATTATCTACAGAAAATAATAAATAATAATAGTTCAAATAATCAATAAGTCATATATACTGAACACTGACGCGTATAGGTTAAAATGTTAAATAGGTATATTTTACCTCTATATTTTCATATTTAATTACCCATTTATATAATATATGTGTGTACTATACTGTTATGTCAATGTTATACTATTGAATAAATAATTTAATAATGTATATGTTTTTTCATTGGAAATCAAATTTTAATTAACGATTAACTATTACTCCATAATAACGCGGAGCCATTTTGGTGGAGTAAATGAGTTATAAAGAGTTAACAAGATATAAAAACAAGCATATTAATTGTATTAACTAAATGTAGTACCTACTATAATATCTAGGTCTCTTGACATTTATAAGGTACACTATTACATCAGATATTAAATATATATACCTAACTAAACTAACCTTTAATTTAAAAATATCCACATAATGAGGAAATTCAGGAGCTGTAAATGTGGCAAACATTGCAAACGCCATGTTCCAGCATTTGGTCTGTTTCGTTCTAGTAACCAGAACCGTGGGTGTTTTTGTTTATACTATTGCCGTTATCGTTATCACAATTCACGACTAATTTTTTTTTATGTCTTACACCATGACCACGGTTAAATAAAATACCGCACTAAACCAAGCGCTCGCGAATTTCTACGTTTTCAACGTTTCAAACGTTCGCGTTCGTTCTGCAAAACGTTTGCCGCTCCAGAATTTCCTCAATATATTTTTCTTACTGTGTTTTCTGAATTATTAATTTATATACACAATATTTGTGTATGCATATTTGTTGCGTACACTCATTATTTTACACATCACATTTGATTTACTTGCATAATATTATATTTTAAGCTTTCATAAATGGTTATTAGATAATATTCAGTGTTGTGCTTAGATAAAAAAAAATTATCTAGATATAGATAAGATATCTGAATTTAATATTACCTAGATATAGATAGATACTGTAGAAATTGAATTTATCTAGATATAGATAGATAAAATAATTTTTATCTAGATATTTATATAAGGTATTACTTCAAAATTTAAATTTATACTAATAATTGAAAATTAAAATAAACTTGTATTTGATTATTACAATATTTACATAATTAGACAATATTCCAAGCATTCTAAAGATAAGTTGGTAACATCATATTATCCCAAACATAACAAAAGATTCTGTATAATGCAAAAAAAAGTTATTTTGTGATACGCATCTGTATTTAATGAAGTCTTTATTTTCATTCCCATCAAATATAATATTGCGTACATATGGTGAAAACTAAAGACCCAGGCTCTAATAATTGACATATCAAATTTACTTAATTCATATTGTAGAAACTGTGATGTTATTGTAATTCTTAATAAATGGTTATACATTTAAAGTTTAAGCCTAATAAATATTTATTAAATTATTTAGTAAATTTAAAGAAATTTTGATTATCATATAACTATCATATAACTCTATCATATGAATACAAAGTAACCATTTCCCTTTTTACTGGTATATTACACGAATGCTATATTCCATAGTTTTAACACAGAATATATGAATAATATATATATTTGAATGTATTTTTACATACTATAATAATATAATATTCTATAATATTCGGTTTACGTTTACCTATGATCTGAAGTCTGAACATAGGGAACGAGCCCGTAAACCAACATGATCTTAAACCCTGTTTACTCGTAGTGGAATGGTATCTCTAGTTCTAATTTTTGTAAAGGCTCTTTTGGCGTTCGTAAAATCATAAATCGTATACGGACGTGAGACTTCCCCGTATGGCCCATATTATACAATTATATAAATAATTCGCATCTCCTATGCATATTGACATAATAAATCGTCATTATTCAACAGTTATAATATTATACTATAATATGACGTATACTATAATAGTAGTTTATATCTGTGCATTATTCATAATTAATAATAAATGCTATGTAAAACCATTTTAGAACCAATTTTTGCAAGTAATACAAATGAGATTTCTTATTAAGTTTCTATTTTATATTGAATGATAATATTGTAAAATAGTTATTACTTATTATTAGCTATGGATTTTGTGAATTATCTAGATGGCTATAATTAGATGTCAATTTTTTTTTTTTATCTAGATAATGTTAATATGTTGTATAGTAATTTATATATATATATATAATATATATATATAGTAATATAACTATAGCTGTTATTAACTTCTAAGTCAACACCGCAAGCCACTCAGCTCAGAATGTAAAAAAATACGACGACGTTATAATAATGCGTATAAAAAGTTAGTAAAATATTATGTATTAAAAATAGGATAAAGGACAAAAAATCAAAAACCATTACAAATAAAAGATATTTTCTGGAAATTTAAATAAAACATCAGACTAATAACAGCAATAACAATTTTACGACCAATTTACATAATACATACATATCAAAAATCCTCTTCTGACAGATATAATTAATGGAGTGTAATCAGATTACACGACGTGAAAATTGAATATTTAAATAATAAAATAACTATGATTAATATAGACAGAAGGCAATTTGTTTATATTTATGTAAATTAAGTTCAAATGTTATAATATTATTATTATATATTTTAAATTAAATTATTTTTTGGGAATAGCTTGCTGCGTAGTTTACACGTAAACTATATTTGTATACGTTGCCGTTAAATTTATGATACGACGTGAATTACTTTATTTAGTAATTAAAAAAAAAAATTGCAAAAATGCAATTAAATTAAACATGTTTTATAGAAGGCAAGAAATGTGATAAAGCAAACAATATTAAGCAAGAATATTGTTATTATTATTTTTTTTTAATTCACCATAATAATGTAATATGTATAATGTAAACTACTATATAGTATTATTGTTTTGTTGGAGTATTAATATCGTTATTGTGAATATTTAAATTTATAAGTGTACAGATTATACAGCAGCGGTAAAGTCTAGAAAGTTATGGAACACGTCTTAACGACAGCAGAGACATTTTTCGAAAACAAAAGTATTTACAATGTCAATAATACGACGCACGTCATTGTTATATACTCTATCTGTATTTTGTAACGTTAAATCTATTTTTCTCGTGGTCAGTGTAAGAACGGGATTTCGCTCGTATATATATAGTCAGCCATATATTCACGATTATGTAGCTGTCAATAACTCTTGGGGCATTAACATCAATATAGTATACAATATAATACATTAATGCGGTTTCGAGCCCTGGACGTGCGTGTAAGGGTGACTTTGTCAATCCTGCAGTGATAAGTAGGTATAGGGTTTCGACAGGAACTTGTCAAACGTCGTTTCATCAAGTGCGCCCAATTATAGTTGACAGCTACAAGGAGTTGCAAAAATAAAAACTTTTTACTTATTTATTTATTTTTTTGAATTTACAGAAAAACTCTAAAACGTTGTCGACAATGTAATAATGTCCCTTCGATACGATTTCGCGATAATATCCTTACAATAAATTACCTATATATTACAATATAGATAGTAGGTACGTATTATTTTAACGATGGCGTTAAAACGATTTGAATTTGTACGGATAATACTGGTGCCTTGTCTTTTATTGAAAGTTTTAGTTATTTCATTATTTACTGGTGAAATTACACGTATCTGTGGAAATAATGCCATTTCGATGTAATCGTAATATTATAATAAACGTATACCAATTTATATAATATAATCTTCTAACTTTATAAATGTGAAATGAAAATTTCTGTTCAGGCTAAACCCTGGAACTACTTATCAGAGTTTCTTGATTTTTTTTTTTTAAGCGAAAGAGTATTTCACGGAGAAGGTTTATACATATGGAAGTTTTAGGAAAATCTACCGGTGTATAATATTATATTGGTTGCTATTAGTTAATAGGGCATGTTTGTTGATTTGTATTATTATCTTTTGTATATACTATATATATATATATATATATATATATATATATATATAAATATTTGTGGGTAGATTAGACTTCTGAGAAGAAGATAGGCTAATTTAAAAAAAGTTAAATTTTTTTTTTTTATTCATCGAATTTTAGTACGGTTAGGTTAAGATAGGATTTTGTATTAATTGATTATATTATTTTATAACTTCAAAGTAAATGTAAATAATTCAAGAAATAAACATCCTTTTTATTTATCAATTATTAAAACTAGCTACATGTCATACTACCCTGCTATTATATTAACGTCACGTGAAAACTTTTTCGATAACTTGGACCTGTTCAATATGACTCTAAATTCTTTAAATTGCTATTTTTAGATTATTTTAAGTTTTATTAAGTGAAAATTATTGTTAAATAAATTATTAAATTTTAAAGTTCTAACAAGTATATATTATATATATTTTTTCTCTATTATTTGTATACATTTTTACTATAACTCACGCATGTACTGTCATTATATGATACTATTGTAAATTAGAATTTTATTCCATTAGTAAAATATTATTATGATTCTATTAATCCACCGTAGGGGATTAATATAGTACATCCATCGGTGGGTCTACGATCTACGCAGGTAGATTGCCTACCTGATAATATACTGCTGCGAACCAGAGTTTTTATTTCGTCAACAGAGAAGTTAAGATACATTTTGCACACCGAATATGAAATAACCAACTGAACAAAGTTTGAGTCATATAGAGTTGGTACATTCAGTGGCGTACATTCAAATTTGCTCTGGGGGGGGGGGGGGGAATTTATTTAAAAAAAATAACCAACACTAAAACCTTCTCTTTAAAACTACCCATTTTCCTAACAATCACAGGTTAAGGGGGTCATTGTATAATGGGTTGTATTAGACTTGAATTCAATGATAAAATATCATTGTATAAGAAAAACGATTCTGAGCGAGGACGGTTTGTCACTCAGGATATTTTATATTGTTATTAATTATTTTATCATGTAAGTTGAATTAATATTATAAGATTAAAATTTTTTATTCGTTTCTATGGTGATAAACAAAGCGTTAGAAATTAAAATCCCATTTTTAGCGTTTTTTCGTAATTTTTCGGTGGTTTTTCCCGCGGCATTAAATAACTATTGAGAAAATCAGAAAATAACCTCTCTAAAGTACCATCTTGATCCAATTTGCTAAAAGATAAGGTACTATATGTTGAAATCGAAGCACTCCTTCTGGAAGAAATTTTGTATACAGGATATAAAAAAATAAAAAATAACATACCATTATAAAAACAATAGCTTCCTCGCTCCGCTCAGAATCTAAAATAGTAGATAAAAAAATCCATTTTATATGGCATTGTCGACGTGCGCCGACCTAGCACGGCGGAAGTCAGCAATGGAGATGTTGGTATTGTGTTTTAATGTTTTAATGTTTTTCTAACTTTTCATAATAACTTCTATTTTCATGAAATAATTACAATTTAAACATGAATAAATAAATTATTTCAGACTATTTTTTTAATAAATCTTTAATAATCAGAAATCAAAATTAACCGGTATTTTTCAAAACCGGTTCTAGAACCCTTGTATTGTTTTAGAAAACAGAAACAAAATCGGAACCCTTAAACAAATTAATTTAATAACCAGAACCGGAACCGGAACCGAAACACCCAACAGGTTCCAGTCCCTGCCTTTATGTAGAAAAAATTATCTTTGTTAGTTATTTTTAAATATAGTAAATATATAGTTACAAATAAATAATGATAATAATTACATATAAGTCTTTATGTTATACTTATAAAAAAATATTAAAAAATATATAAGTTGTATAAAATACTAAAATGTATAAATGAATACGTAATAATATTTATAAAAATAATTTTTGTTGTCAATAAAATATAGAAAACTATGATAATAATTACAATTCCTGTCATAATTCATTTTTTTTTTACTCACTTTTGTTAGCACTGTTTAGGTTAGGTTGCTGATTCACTATTTTTTAAAGTAGTTATTTGAAACCAACTTAACAAAATCATTGTGTATTATATTAAACTTTTTTTTTGGTCGAAAAGTGAATCGGCCGAAAAGGGAAGGGTACGTTTTTGGTCGTATTAAGATGTATTAATGTCTACACGCAACTAACTGACTGTGTATGATCAAATGTCTATTTTGATTGATATACGGCACCCACAATTTCGTTATGAAATCTTTTTTCGTTGTTGGTAAAGTATAGTGTTATACTCAATAGTCAAATTATTATAACTTATGTTTGTGTATACACGGATGATTAATAATAAGAAATTCATCAATAATATCACAATTTTATTTTGGTCCCCCTCCCCCGTATGTACGCCACTGGGTACATTTAACGGGAAACGAAGTGCACAGGATCAGCTAGTAATATATATATATATATATATATATATATATATATATATATACACCTATTATAGTATATTACTTATAGTATTACTACTTACGATTGCGGTATACCTATATGAAAGAAAATGTCACGTTAGAGCTTCTCGATATTATTACATTATTTGAGGTGGTGATTTATAATTGAAATTATATTGTCAAAACTATATTTTACAGTCATACACGAAAAATTACTCGTGTTTGATAGATAATCAGAAGTGTCTGTACTCTGTACTCTGTAGGTATATGCATGGGCTGAGAACCAAAAGTTCTGCCCCATAATATATATTTATCAAATTGTTCAAATGAGCAATTTTAAACTTCAAACTTATATATTTTTTTGCAATGAATAATTTTTAACGATTCTTAAAATACCAAAAAATCAACAAAGTTAAAAAGAAATATTACAATATTTGGATTTGTAGTATGTACTAAGTAAAACACGACGTAAAAATTTCAATTAAGGACCAAAAAGTTCTACATATTTTTCACTTATTACTTTTTTGTTCTAAATTAAATGTACATTTCCCTCGAAAAAAAATTCGGTTAGACAAGAGTAGATGTGGCGTGATTTTAAAACCAAAATAATATGATGGTACTATTACGTTTATAGAATTTTTTTTTTGTTAATATATTAATAATAATTATAATTACCTATAATACAGTACAACTAGCTGACTAGCTACAACTATCTCAATTTGTTATGCTATTGCTAGGTTTTTATGATTTGGCGATCAGTGTATTATCAGGTAGGCAATCTACTTGCGGTAGTGTAAGTGTATATTTTAACTCTAGAGTATCAAAAAATGCAAAAATTGGTCCACTGAAAGTCCGAAACCGTGGTTCGAACTCGATACATTCCGTACTAAAATACACACAGGATTAATGCATTAATAATAATAATAATAATTTATTATTAAAACCAATAGCAACAATTTATAAAAAAATATTATATATATTATTATCATTATTTTATGTAGCGTTAAAATCGATAGATGTTCACTGATTCCGGCAACCTGTCGATCCGAGATCGCTATCTGATATTTTGTGTACGGGATACTCACATCTTGTAAAACAGTGTGAACGCCTTATTATCGCGTCGTTTGCCACAATCACCATCTGATAGTTGTTGTTGTTGGTGTTTGTCGTTTGAGTTGTTATTGATGTGGAGATCGATATGGAGATCGATGTGGAGATTGTTGAATCACTTGCCTTTGCTGCTTCTACTGCTGCTTCTTGGACCGACCTTGGAACGACCTTGGAACGACATCGTGCTGCTGTTGTTGCTGGAATGGCGGAACCTGGTGCTGGTGGTGTTAGATGTTGTGCCACTGTTTCTGTGGCTGCTGTTTCTGCTGTATATGCTGGTGATGGTACCCGTTTTAATTGTCCTGATGGCCGTCCAACACCTGTGGTTGCTGTTGACCAGAAGAGGTGAACAGCGGTAACTTCATGTCGGGTGGGGTCTGTGGTGGCGTGTCGGTCTGTATATCTGGATATCCGTCATTTACTGGGCTGACGATGACGACGAATTACTCTTGCTGCCACTGCCGTAAAACCCATTGGCGCCGTACCTGTGTACAGAAATACAGTTAAAATGGTCAAAGGCTTAGAAATATTTTAATTATTTACACGCGGATTCGATTTATTTAACGATAAACCTAATAATAGATAACCCACGAATATAATATTATTATGTAAGTTAATCTTTTTTAATTTTGAAACACATCATTGGTAGCTTATTACCTAAAGTTGTTATTTATCATATCTTGACATGTAATAAAATCCCTATACAAAATATATATAGTCGACTCTCGGTAACTCGAACCTTGATAACTCGAAATTCTCGACATCTCGAACAAATAAAATTTCCCTTCAAATAACAATAATACATTGAGATATTAATAACTCGAAATTTTTAGTAAGTCGAATTTTTTTTCCCCTTGACCTTCGCGTTACCGAGAGTCGACTGTATTATGCTATATAGGAGAGGGGAAAGGTGTAAAACAATGGAAAAGTCATCGTGGGTCAGGTCTGCGTGGTCCCCCGTTATATCCGCCACCGATACTATTATGCTATATGCTCGCGTTATTACATTTATTGGTACGTATACAGTAAATTCTTGATAACTCAAACTTCATAGAGTATAAAAACAAATTTGACTTATGAATTTTTCAAGATATTTAAAATAGAGTTGCTTACAGTACTGAATGTATAGGAATTTTCAAGAGACGAAAGAAAAAATTCGAGTTTTAGATGTTTATGAGTTATTGATACCTGTCACCTGATAGCGTGTCATATTATTATAGACCTATATATACGTAGCTCAAATTTACCTAGAGTAAGACGACCCAGACAGCGACAACGACGAGGTGTTGGGTATGGTGAAACCGGGCTAAGCCAGGCCACTGGTGTCCGAGCGACGGTGTTCTGGCGATGTCGGACAGTGACCACATTTTCGGCTCGGTGGGCGGAAATGGTATACCACAGTCCTGATGGTGATCGTTCTGCATGACGTGATGGTGCAAGTGCACCTTCATGTGGTGCATCTGGTCGTGGTGGTACAGGTATGTTGGAGTATCGGATTGCGATCGTCATCGCCGCCTGACATGACGCCTTGGCCCATCATGTGATCCCTGTGACTATCTGATATCGCACATAAAATTATGTGATATTTTATTCAATACATTATGGCACATGGGGGTGAAATGATCGAAAGGTCTGTACCACCCGATGTGGCGATACCATGTAAAAAAGGAGTATCTCCACTGCATGCAGATACGATCGCTACGCTCAGAATCTAAAAAAGTATAATTAGGTTGCTATATGGTAACCTAAATATATTAATAATTGGTTGATAATGGTTAAACATCAGCTCTAAGTTTGAGTCCAATACAGGCAGGTACGTTTCACCGGTATACATATCAAACAATATTTAACTTCTTGAATGCTCGACATTGAATCCATACGATCGATACACTCTAATTATTACTCCCTTGAAAATGTTGAATATGACTTTATGAGTTAATTTCGACTATTTTAGTATATTCACGAGATACGTTTTTTAATATGGTATTTCGATACACATTTTGCACTCATAGCTCTAAACGCCCAAAACCTCTGTCAGATGAGGCTTTGAATAAATCTGTTGACGAATGACAAAATGACAAACATCACAAATTTTGATACATAAAATATATTAATTATGTACGATTGTATATAATCTAAATTGATTATATTATTGATTATTATTTATTATGTATTGTAGGTTATAGCAGTTGCCAGTTAGTCTAAATTCGATCCGCAACGTTTCGTTCGTCGTTATTGTTATTTTCTCGTATACAAATACGTACAATATTTTTACGCTACACGTATAATATTTACATTTTAGGAGTGTTATCGTTTTAAGTTATTGTAAAGGAACGCGTGGAAAAATTTACCCCGCACGTGTAAATAAATAGTCACGGTAACGTAGTCTGTTTTGTGCTCTCGCTGAAAAGCAGACGCCATTTTACACGCTCCTGACAGTTGTCGACGGCATAAATATTATGCGTTGGGCGGGATTACGGTAAAACAGTACAGCTCGTCTCGGTTGGCCGACCACCGAGTGGTATATATGTTACGGTCTGACGGTGGCTAATATCATACTTATATGCGGTCTTAACATGTTTATGCATAATATAGTCTTATTTTATGTTGTACCTACGTGTAGTATTGGGTGTAGCCGTTTTACTTTTTTTCTCCTCCGAGTAATCGAAATTCAAAAATATTGAACACTACGCGCACATAACAACACTAAAATAATATCATATACCAGGGGTGGCCAGCGAGAAGAGACTCGCGAGCCACCAAATATATTAATAAAAATTGAAGAGCCAAGATGTAAAAAAAAAAAGGTCATATCATTATATATTATATGACCTTTTTTTTTTTTTACATCTTGGCTCTTACGTTAATTTACGTCTAATGTTACGTTAAGATGCAAGCCGCAAAAGTCTATGACGCGACCTACGGTTTGGCCACCCCTGTCATATACCTATAAATTGTTGTATATAATACTTATATGTATATATCAGTGGCTTTTATACATAACTTACAAAAACTTTCATATTATTATGTTTGAGGGGGTCAGTAGAAACATGCCATGTACGTACGAACAAATCGTAATTTTAAAGTAGGTAGGTATTTATGATAAAAAAAGGCTCGCCTTAAAAAAGGTCATTATAATATTATACAGTGAATGAAAAAATTATTTTATGTATAGGTATATGTGACTATCAAGCCTCTCAATGGCCCTAGTTACGCCCATTAATCATGAATATATTTATGGTTATATATAATAATATTGTCATGATAACTGCAGTCACTTGATTTCAACTATCGTGGCTTACTATAATCGTGCGGCTCTGACTTAATAATTGATGGCGAGACCGACTCTTGGATCTAAATGTCTATATATTGTGTATAATATAGTAGGTATTAATTATATGGTAGGTAGTACAATGATACTGCGATTGTAATATATACAGAGGCTTAGTATATGAGTACATAACAACAATTTAAATGAAATACATTACACACATTAAACGAAATAAACTAAAAGAAGAATGATTAGAGTGAAGATAGAATCTTCATTGGCGATTCTCATTATCCTGCAGGAGAGATATAATATTATGCTATCGTTTTTCAATATGAGGTACGTTCCAAATATTAAATATAAAGAGTAAATTAGAGGTAGAAGTAATATGAAGTGTGTAAAGGCTAATCATCAAATCAATCATCTAATTCATAAAAAAAAGATAAATCGTTGCTCTATGTTCGTTCGTTTGTTGGCGTACCAATAAATTAGTGCCAACGGTGTCATAGATCTATGATAATATTACAATTTAGTATTTACCACCTACCTACCTGCAAATTTAATATATTATTATAACTATAGCTATTCATTTTTTTTTTCAAATAATATGTCGTTAATACTGTTGTAGAATAAATGTCTAACAAATTAAATGCAATTGTGCATTACAATAAATTATACAATTTAACTACATATTTTCTGATAAGTGATGGGTACTCATGTTTTATAACAAAGTTGTATAATAAACACGTTACACACGCATACTATAATAGTCACATCCCACCATTGTATACGCCTCTGATATAAATATAATGCATAATTACTAGTATATATACTACCCAGATTTGCTCGTGTACAGAACATAGTGCGCATAATATTATTATTATATATGATCGGCGAGAACCTTTATTATTATTATTATTATTATTATTATTGCTATCTATCATCATTTAAAGATTTTTTTTTACGTTCAAAGAATAATGTATAGATAGTACCTACTGGTGTCTTTTAGCCGTTTGAAAACGTAATTTTACTGTTTCCCATCGTGCGGAAAGTGGTTCAAAGAGAATACAAGACCGCGTCGCGTCCGCCAACGTATCATTATTTTAATATTATCATTATTATTACGACGCGAAAAGGTTAAACGTGTTGTTGTTTTTCTCAGGCCGTCGTTAAAATATATTTTTTTCAGTGATGTCTGATAGGGGATGCGGGGCGAAATCCCGTGTGCATAAATGAAACGGAGATGGAAATAAAAACAAATAAAACCACTGCGACTATATTGTACCAAACGGTTTACGCAATGTCAGAATTATTTAATATATATTAATATAATATGACCATCGATGTTACAATTAATTTATAGTATACATTTTAGACTTAGGTACTGGGTGCCGAAAAATATTGACAGACGTGTTCGATATTGATACTCTGTCCATTCGCGTAAATTGAATAATCAACAGGTTTCGGTATCGCCCGATGAAATATTCACAAAACGGTGATTTATATTAAAGAAAATCCGTTCGGAAAAAGACCGTTTAGTTAGGTAGACCGCGTTTACGATGGGAAGATTGTATCAAAAAAGATGTAAAGGCAGTAGAACCAAATATACAATAGAGAAAAGTTGCACAGGATAAAGAGAGATGGCGGAAAATTTGTTTGAAGGATGGTCTTGAAGTCCGAAATACCCACATAAAAAAATCATAATAAATAATTAAAAATTTGTTCAAAATTGATATTATAATAGGTAGATATGTGATTGTAAGTTGAATACTTTTTATTCTTCTTCCTTCTAATATATTTTATGCATTGCAGATAATTAATATCAACCGGCATTCGGCAGTATAAGATGATATAATATTATATTGAATTAAATCGATAAACGACGAGGAGCTGCTTCAATTAAACACGAGATGAGAATAGTTAATAATATGATGCCGGCTTTTCGAAATTGACAGTCCGGGAAACGAGAGATACGACATTAAAACAATATAAAATAAATTGACAGACAAAACCGCGTTGATTAGTTCACACTTCACCGTCTCGTCAAGTGCGACCGCTATAATAATTATAACAATATTACAATTATCTGTAATGCACATTCCTGATACCTACACGATGAATCCGGATAGAGTAGACTACATATAATAATCGTTCCGGTTCAGTGCAGCTTAATATAGGAACACGTTTTAAATTTGATAATATTATTATAGAATATTCATATTATACTTCACTATTATTAGGTAGGTGGTAAACTCAGAGTCTGAAAATGATTTAGTTAGTGCGGGAAATCTTGAGAATGAAGTAAACTCGGAAACTGAAAATGAATTAATAACCACTAAAAATATAGGTTATTATTAAATATTTATTAAATTTAATATAAAAAATAATAATCATTGTCTTTTTTAAGGTAAAATGATTGAAAAAATTAAAGACCAACGACAAAAATCGGTTATCTGTCTCGGTTATCTAAGATGACATGTATAAACTATAAATGATGTAAGCCAATTTTAATTTGATAATATTTATTTAATTTTAAATAAAATAAAATCCGAATTATTAAACCAGGCACAGAATATGACGTAATGAAACATAAATATACAAGAGCTCAAATTTCCCCATACAAAGAAAAATTTTTAGAACTAGATGAAGGCTATCAAAAAAATTAAAGATAGGGAAATAATATTACGCAAAGTCGCTGGACAAGGAATAGCAAGGCTTCAATCGATGCAATTGTAAAACTGGTTGTGGCACTAAAAAATGTGCTTGCAATGCAGCAGAAGTGTTGTGCAGTTCAAAATGTCATGGTAACCAAAACTGTACAAATAAATAATTTAAAATAATAATATGCACCTATTTTATTCTTTTCAATTAACCTAACAATATTCATTAATTTCATTGAAATCAAAAATGATGAGATTCAAAAATTAATCACCCACCAACAATAAATCATTATTAAATAGTATCTATATTAAGACAATTAGTGTATTATTTGAGATTTATCAGACCACAAGTTTTGGTAAATTACGTCAATGACCGGTGAAAGATGTACATTTGAGCTTAAAACTTGTGTTTTTACAACATTTACCTACATAATTGAATCATTTTGGTCAATGACCGGGGAATAACGACATTTACCAATGTTCGTCTTTCACCGTAACATATACATACATTATATTGCTTATAATAAACACAATTGTTTAATATATAATTTATCAATAAGTTTTGATGATAATGTCATATCAGGGAACCTTAAAAAATAAAAATAAATACTATGAAATTGACCATGGTTGGTGGGTGCGCCACTGTTACGTACTATTATCACAGAATAGATGAAATTTCATCTATTCTGTGCTATTATCACGACATTGGTATTATTATAATACCCACACGCCTGCTCGTCATCCCTTGTCGGCTTGTCCGACGACCGACGTTCGAACATCACAACAACAACGACGACAATGATAGTGATTGCAGGAAGCGCCTTTTAGTTTCGAGGCCCAAAACAAACTGGCAATAAAAATATAAAAAATCATAAGCATACATGTAAATGTCAAAAATAAATCCCGTGTCCGTGTCAAAGGCCGCGTGCGTGCGGGTGCGGTGGCGGCGGCGGAAAGTCTGTCAATTATTATTTCAGTATTATACGCGTGTCGCACCTGATGTTATATGTTATTATAATATACACGTCGAGAAAAATAACGAGACGACAGTCACCCGCTTCCTTGTGGGTCGTCCCGCGAGTATATAATATACGGCCAACGGTTCTGCAGAGATCAAACGAGCAAGTCACACTATATTATTATAATATGATATAATATAATATAATGTTATGTGTAATAATAAAAACCCACCCCCTCCTCGCAACACCTGCCGCTCATCCTCATACCTGCAGCCTCCTTTTATTTACCCTCAAAGGTTGTATTTTATAATATGTATATAATACCTATATGTTATTGTATTCGCGAGTCGTGCATTCGCCGGAAACAATAAAGCTCCGGCGGCGCGACCGTATACACGACTGTACGCATCACGCGATATTATTGCAGCCAGTCGATTACCGAAGAAATTCATTCGCTGGATTCGTCGTCTCGTCGTTTCCGATTCACGTCTCAAATTTCTACGATACAGTACAAGAAACGCGTGTGCACGTCATTATAATATAATATATATTATATAGGAACCTCCGAGAAGACAATCGTATATATTATACGTTCTCAGGTCGTTCCGGGAGAAATTAGAACCGTACGAATGTACAAATAGTTTATTATTTAAATGTGTTTGCAGAGTGAATTACTATCGGCACAAGTGCGATCTCGCGTCGGAAAAACTATATTACGTTATAATACCTATGATCATCGGTCTCAGTGGCGTAAACATGATTTCTAAAAGGGGGGTGGGCATCAAGAAAATAAAACGACTTAGCTAAATGGGAGGGGAAATTTGGAAAATCCCCCACCCTCTCAAAACATTTTACTTAGATAGTAAAATTTTCCACAGCAAGGAACAATGAATATAATTTGAGTTTATTCAAAATTCACATCAAACACAATATGGAAGATTATTCACTCCAAAGCCAATGGGAGGGGATATGACCCCTACGTCCGCCCTTGTATACGCAACTGATTGATCTGTTGGAGCAGCATTGTCAAACCATGGTTTACAAAAACTGAATTTCGCGAACCATAATTATATTATACAGGTACCCCTGTATAATTATTATATGATAGGAAAATATAGAAGACCTTTATGACAGCAGCGTTTTTTTTTTTATTTAATCATTCCGACAACGAATCAAATTATCTCCGGACAACGTGACTTGCCGGAAGAAAATTGCCACCCGTGGCCGAGGTTTTGAACCGACATCGGTGCGCGTCGCAACCGACGCCTTAGTCCGTTCGGCCACTCCGTCCCCATAGGATATTTTACATAATATTATATAGACCGACCGATAAATATAATATTATAATTTATAACAAATATGTGTGCGCGTATAGGTACATCATATTATTACTATCAAACGTTGCACACGTTTATAGTTACCTAATTGTTTTCATTCACTGATGCGTAAATTTAAGTGTATTATAATATTGTTACTATATGTGGTTAATAATAATAATTATTGTATGAAATCGAAACAGCATGTAACATCCGAGCGATTACGGCGTCCGACATAATTGTACACCCAAAGACTTATTATTATTTTCTTGTACCTACAGCCGATGTGACCGAAACGTACGGCAGAACGAAAATATAATATAATCATTCGAGTAAAACGTAAAAATAATTTATTTTAATACATCGCATTGAATTCCACATCGATTTTAAAATGAATGGCGCCGATTTTCGTCCGGTTTGTAATTAAAGGAACGCGCGTGGCTTTGACGTTTGGACTTTGGACAACAATATAATTTAATTATTAATAATATTTTCATTGATTTAAAAATGTGCCGTATACTATACATCATTACTAACGGTGAATTTATTATTGCGGTCACGTCGATTAGCATTTCAAAAGAAAGTAATTTAATTGACTTACGTGTACTTAGCAATAATTATAATAAGAATAATAATAATATGTAGTCGCGATGGCAGGCAATTTGCTCGTTGTAAATATTGTAATAGCAGCACTGCTTGAATTTGGAACAAATTAGAAGGGGGACGGTAAAAGTGTAAAAAATATGTGCGTACCTGAATATTGAAATATCTTATTGATTTGGATATAATTTGAAGGGGTACTCATAAAAAATATTTCCTACAAAAAAAAGGGACTGCGACCACATACCACCCAGGCCCCCATCAATTCAAGCACTGATTATTATTACCCAAGTCTTACACCGCACGTTTACGCAATTTCAGGGTGTAATAATATTAAAATATAATGTCGTCGAGCTCGTGAGTAAATATTAGAGCTATATTTTAAATTGTAATCATCTTATCATAAAACTATTATACTATATAGGTACCTATACAGCTATACTACTATTATAATGAATAGATTTTTATTAATTCTTCTAAAGAGTCACAGGTTAGGATATATAGATGTGTATATTATAATCGTAGAAAAATATTATGGTATATTAAACAAACAATAGTTTAAGTAGTAAGTACTTACCTAATGATAATGGTTTAATATTAAAGAAATTTGTTTCGGTGTATGCGGTCATTGTTTAATGTTTTTTAATTCAAAAAAAAAATTAAATAATGTTTTGTGTAATAATTGATAAAAGCTGATAGAACTAGTCGAGTTTAAATTGAATACAATGGCGTTGATTTTTTATCTTTATAGGAAACCGTTCGAAATTCTCACGAACGCCTGAACCGTGCAGTGGTTTGGAACGTTCAAAATTGCTTATTACATATTATTATGGTCCTTCACTCCTTCAGAGACGACTTCTCCTCACCGTTACTATCGTATATATAGATTAAATTACACACGCAATACGACAATAGGTACTCCAACGATTCTATGCCTTTGGATTTTGTAATAAACTAAAATACTTGTATACTATGATCACTTGTACGACATTTATCAAAAGATTCTTATATTATTATACAGGGTGATTAACCAAATATGTTCACCACCATTTTTTCTTCAATAATGCGGCTAGTGAGAAACTACTCGTTCGAATTTCGAACACCAGTAGGTACTTACATTAAAATTGTATGCAAATTTGTATAGAATAAGACGCGTTATATTATTATATAAACGTGTATAGGACCATAATAGTTAGACAATGATTCAAAATATTTGTTTTGAAAAGAAATTTTATGGTATAGCATTCAAACAATATTATTAACAGTTTTTTTCAATCAAATTGCAGTCTAAAAAGTACCTAAATTCTACTTATAATTGTACGCCTACAATTTGCGTACATTATATAATACAGATTAATAAATGCATATCCCGCGGGTAAACTAAAAAAAAAAAAATGATAATATTAAATATTTTTCAGTAGTTTTGAATAACAACGTAGCAGTCAATAGCAGTTAATTTGTTTGTAGGTTTAATTGGAACATAACTCAGACTAAAAATACTGAATCTATCTATATTGTAATCATTTTTAATCATTTATACTTAACTGTTGTTGAGAGATTCTCAGTAAAATAAATCAACCGATTCTAATTAAATTATACATAAGTTAACGGGTTTTCATATTATGACTATTTTATTTGATTGAACTTGAAAAAAAAAAATATCGGATAATTAATTATAATATTATACGTATTTACCTCCGCATAATGAAGTCATTTTAAAAATCAAAGATATTTTTACCTCAATCTCATTTCAATGCAATATCACATTAGGTGAACAAAGTAGGTACCGACAAACATTCCGCCAATAACCGAAAAATAATGTTTCCCACTTAAAATGTATTTAGAGAGAAATCATATAGATTGTTAATTAGTAATTACCAATTTTAATAGTATATACATTATACAATATTTACAACTATAAATCGTGGGCAAATAATATTCGTATAGCAGACCACATGGCGCATGCATATACCACTGCAGTATACCAGGTAGGTTCATATTATAATGTAAAAGTCTCAAAAGTAAGTTAACGAAATGGAACGTACCGTTATACCTTATGTAGGTTCATATCGATTTCAAAAGCCTATAATATAATATAATATTATAATGGAATGAAACTTTATAATAGATATTACCCGATTTTTACCTAACATCGACGGTCATCGTGTAAAATACGTACCTAGTTATCACTTAGGTCGTAGGTATTATATACAGATATATGTAATATAGTATCTTGCACTGGAGGCAATTATGGGATATCGAAAACCACAAATGGTTTTCGATTATAATGCACTTAATCAATATGATATCGTACGATTTACCTACTGCTAATTATTATGAACGTCTCGTAGGCATATACTCGCAATGTCCTCGGCAGTCGGTTTCATATTATTATAGTCAGTCGGACGACGATTTCAATACCGTTTGCACACTGCTCTGCGACCGATAAATAATTATATCGCAAGAATAGTAATTATTAATATTTACATTACACCGAACATGGCGTCACCTGCAGTTGTACAACCATGGCGATCCGCACTGTTCCTGTTCGTGGTCGTCTGCACGGCCAATGCCGGTCGGAGCCATCGTCGAGACGTCAGTACCTTCGATTCGCTTCACCTGTACCCGCGACCGGCGTACTTGCCGATTATGCCTTACTACGAGGTGGACATTCCAGAACAGGAAGGAAAATTTTTTGGCGTCATGGCGGCCACCCGATACGAAACCGTGAGTATACCGCTTTTGACGAGGTTGCAGTTTACATCATGACCGCGGTTGCGATCGCGGCGGCGTTGTCACGCGGATAATGTATATCTCGGGGCATACAACTATATTATAAGGGTATGGATCTCGCGGCAGAATTTAATAGTACCCGTTATCGTGTTAAGGTCCCCACACACTGCAGCGGTGGCAATTACCGCTGGGGCGGTAACGGCAAAACGAAGCCGGTCACAAGACAAATTAATTTTACCGCTACCGCTGCAGTGTGTGACCTTATACGTATAGGTAGGTACTTTCAGCCACGAAATATTATGCCCGCCATTCAACCCCGGAATAATTGAAATAACAGAATGAAAAATGTTGATGTTGATGACATTTTCATGATTTGAAGCCGTTTGTGTACATAGATTCGATCGGATTTTTGGAGTTTGTACAAACAACTATAATTTATTACACCGTAAACATTCCTATTGGCACGTTTGTCATTTGTGTACAGACATTATAATATTATTATAGATGTACAGTAGAAACCGTTAATAATTACATCGGTCGTAGTGACAAATCGTATTGTATAATATTTGGAAAATGATTTAAAATGTATCAATTTCGACTATTTTCAACGATTTCGTATGCGTCTCTGAAACACTATAATAATATCTACCGCCCGCGCCAGCTATATTATAATAATAATATTATATGTGTGGATAATAATATATAGTTTCGGCCTCACTTTGGACACAAAATCGAAAACGACATGTCGTCCTAACATTATTATTACGATTATAGTAAATAGGTATTGTCCGTACGCGGTTCCGTCCGATTAGTCGCGGCAAGGGGCGCGGGATGATTTCACTTTCGTGTCCGAGGTTCAAGGTCGATCCGGGTGACCCACCGAAAATCAATAATCAAAAACGTGATCCGATCCGGTCACGGATCCATAATAATGTAATATTATACATTATTTAATATACACACGCCGATCGTTGCATAACCGCTATTAATCCGTTTGTTGACACAACAACGATAATGACAACAATGATAATAATAATAATGATGATGATAATAATAATGATGATGATGATGGTGATGGACATGTTTTCAGATTATCGTCAGAGAAACCGTACGTCCGGTGTGCCTGTACGTGGACGGGAACGTGCCGTCTTGCGATCACGTGATGCACAGCAATCACAACAGCCGCCCGCAGAAAGTCCCGGGACCGGTCATATCTCGGCGTCCGCCGGCCATCGATTACGAGACGTATTTCATCGAACCCAGCAAACCGGACGCGAAGATCGAGTGAGTGTCCGACGGGATATCGTGACGTCGCGGTGTCGCGATAAATAAATAAATTACGAGTGGTTCAAACGAACTCACGTGGTTTTCAAAATCATATAATAATATATATTATATTTGAACAAGTCGACCGTCCTAAAAATTGCACAGGTCTTGTTGCACCACAAACGCATTGAGTGTCACGATCTTATAATATAATAAATATTATGCACTCGGTAGTTATATGAACCCACCGGATAGGTTTTTGAGATACTCGGATTTTTTTTTTTATCACAGTTTCTGGGCACGTGACGTTTGCCCTATATAGATGTAAAACAACAATTAATAATCTCAATACGAAATATAGCGGAGTATAAAAATATTAAGGGCAATAAATTGAACATTTCACGTGTATGGTTAGGTAACATATATTTAATATGCATTATTGCACTTACGAAATAGAAGAGATCAGATACCAATGAAATCCACGGTTACAGTCAAGTCGTTTTTATATAATGTTTTAGATTCTGAGTGGAACGATGAATGTATTGATTTTACAATGATGTGTGTTTTTTTTTTTTTTGGTGTCTGTCATCACCTTTTAGGACAGTAAAAGTGCTTCGATTTTCTTCAACAGTATCTTTTCTGATAAGAAAGTGAATCTAGTTGGTACTTTGGGGGGGGGGGGGGTCAAAAGTAAAATTTTTCCAGTAGTTTTCAAAAGCGCTGTGAAAAACAAAAGAAAAATTAAGGAAAAACGGGAATTTTTACGCAAAATCTATTTTCGAGAAAATGGATTTTGGTTTTTGGTGTAACTTTTAATTAAATGACCGTAGATACATGAAATTTTCACTGGTTGTTTACATTTCCATTTTCTATACATGATAAAATTTTCAAAATATTTTGATTTGTTTTGAACTGTTTAGGAACGTTTTCATTTTCCAATATTATTCGTTTTTTTTCTATGAATGTCAATAAAACTTTATTTGTTAAGTAAAAATACTTGAAAATTTAATACAAGGCTCCCACTATATAGTTACAATGATATTTGAAAAATATTA
>NC_042494.1:156887349-156896768 GCF_005508785.2 Acyrthosiphon pisum
ATTTGATATTTACTCGATTTCTCATGTAACGATTTTCTTATTTAATTGTAATTAAAAAACGAAGGACTGTAGATATTTGAAAAATTCACTGAATGTTAATATTTTAAATTTTTATACACCATAAAATTTTGAAAATATTTTGACTTTTTTTGAGCTGTTTACGAATATTGTCAGTTTTCAATTTGTTTAGTTTTTTTTTCTATAAATATCAATAAAATTTTGTTTGATGGGTAAAAAAACGTGAAAATTTAATGCAAGGCTCCTGATATATTGTTAAAATAGCAGTTGAAAAATATTAAAAATACATAGGCACAATTTTTTTTTAAGCATTTTAAGTTCAAATTTTGACAAAATTTATCAAATTTAAAATTGAATAACTATTTTGTAGATAAAAATTCATAAAATGTTCAACTTTTATATTTAAGGATTGAAAATTTAAAATAAGATTCCACGTAAGTAGTTAATTCTGTTACCAAAGAATCTAAAAAATACATAAGCACAGTTTATTTTTATACTCGTTTTAAGTTCAAATTTGGACGAAATTAATATAATAAAACCTAGAATAACTATTTTAGTTATTTTGTTGTGATTGTATAATATTATTCGTGGGTACTTGAAACTTCTAAAGTATACTAATATATATCTATAATAGTATCACGGTTTATTGCTGATGTATAACTTATTATAAGTACCTAATGGGTATTGTGATATGATTAATTTGGAATTTTCAATTTTTGACCTATTGTAGATCAATTTTTTTTTTAATACCATAGACATAAGTATAATATATCTTATACCTAGATTCAGTCTCCACTCAGAATCGTTTTTCTTATACAATGATATTTTATCATTGAATTCAAATTTAATACCATCCATTATACAGTGACCCACTTGTAACCTACTGTACAGCAGAGCGACATCCACTTACCCACCTTTTTTTTTTTTTCTTCACTAATGGACAGCACATTCCGCCCTTCTAATAGTTATACAAATTATACAATTATTCAATATTATCCAAAATATGCTGCAGTTCTATAAGTATTTTAATATACCTAGTGGAAGAGATTAATGTAGCATACTTTCGACGGAATCGAGTAACTCCTGCTAGATCACGCTACGACCAACACTGGGGGGTTTTGGTTTTTTTTTAATCCAAGACATTCTCATCGCTACACCCTGTATAATATGCGTACAAGATATAGGTATATGGTGCAGACTATAATGATCACTAATTTAAACATATATCGGGTCGTGTGTTCTTATACATATAGGTATTATGATTTCGGGTGATATAGTCGAAACAAGTAATACTAAGTCGCATAAATAATATAAAATAAAACAAGTCCCCTCGTTACTGCAGGACTACGGAGCGGTTATATGGCAGGGGTAGGCATATTATCGATTGCGCAGTATTATAATTATATGAATGAATCGACGAAAAGCTATAAGACTATTAATGTAATCGCGATTTTAAGTGCTCTGTATATCCGATTTCTAAGTGGAATTCGGGACATCCGATTTCGTAGTTTACCGAAATAGCGGCTCGTATGATATAAAGAGGTTATATACATTATACATATAATCTACTCTGTCGTATATGTACGCTTTCACTTATTATTATATTAAGAATACCGTACAAGGACACGTCCAAAAGTGATTTAATCGGAACGGCGAGGAAGCGAATCGTCCTATAAGCTTACGAATAACAAAAGCTTACTTTCCTCATTATTTGCAGTTTGTAATGTCGCTCTCTGTGTTCTGCCACCAAGTCTCCAAATTGATACTGGGTTCTCCTAATTCTAAAATGACTTTAATGTAAAGTCACTATATTACAAAGCACAAAGAATAGCCACGAGGCGTTTTGAGTCGTTGAATTTAACATGGGATATTAGTAATAACTATTAACTATACCCCTGGAGGTCAACCCTCTTATCGTGTTTCCTCTTTGCCTGTATAGCGGCTGTAGCTATTGGCTATTACACCAATCCAGATATATTATTAAGCTATTAACGATAATATATAACAATAATTACAATACTATAATAATATTACAATATGCGATATCATACAATAATCATGCTATATTATAATGATGTGTTTTTTTTTGATAGTCAAATTTCTAGCTAAAAATCCTGTATAATATAAAATATACTTTGCCACCGTCTGTATTAAAATTGTTCGGTGTAGCCCTGTAGGTTCTTCTGCAGCTCCGCGTCATGCAGCAACAAAACTACACGTGCGTCTACATTTACGCGAATAATTGCGTTTTCGCGATTATTGCGATCGGTGCGCGTTTATATATGTTTATATAATATAATGTATGATATTATATGGTATCAAACGTATTATTTACCGAAACATATATCGTACTGTCCTCTGCCACGTGTAGATCGTATACGTGACGTTAACTTTTAATCAAAAAGTTAAAAACGAATTAATGCGCGTAACGATAAAACTACATTATTACTTTACTCTCTCTCACACACACACACAAACACACACACACACACATATATATACACACATATATATACACACACGGTCCAGTACATAGACCGGAGGCACAGCTTGTGGGCGGACGTGATGTGCGCGAGTAAATTATTATCATTCGCCATTTGTGGAGTATGTGCGGCCGACATGGAGGGATGCAATGCCACCCTTATTTCCAATATACGTACGCGAAAACCCGATAACGCGTCCATAGCTTAACTGCGCTATCGTTGTTTTAAAAATATAATAATACATATTGGAACGTTCTTCGACGTCGCCCAGCGTCGAGACGTTTGTCGAAGAAGATTTTTATTATATTTTGATTATCACAAAATTATACAATGTATCAAAGAAAATATTGAAAGATACCTATACCACAGAATAGCCAGAAGGGTGCACTTTTTTTGATTTACACGGGTTCTTTTGGGGGATAGATTATCAATACCCGTTGGGATATCAGTGTAGCCTGTATAGAGATAGTAAAAAATTGTACAACCACAGTATAATCTGTGGTACCGTATTAAACTTATTGATACAATAAATATTGTATATCATTTATTGTATAATAATAATTAACAATCTTATCAGTATATATATATCAATAACTTATCACTGAAAAATAAAATATTTACAATGATAACAGTAAAAATGCGCAAACTCAGTTTCAGCATCAAAAGAGAATTTGTAATTATTTTCAAAACCTGGCAACACTGATATCCCAAACATTTTTCACGGATTTTCGAGTTCTCATTAAGTGCACCTTCTGGTTATTCTGTGCCTATACCTATAAGCTAAGCTTGTATTGGTGTAGGCTAGTCCGTCAATAGCGCGAATAGCAGTGGGCATTTTTCTTACGACAAGAGCCCAACGATTTCACGAGAAAAATAGTATATACACCGATTGTACACATCGATGGAATATTCAAAATATATAATAGTGCTATAATATTATATTATTATAAAATATAAATAAATACTAGATAACTGTTGTATGCACTTTCTGCGATGTACATGCGCGTATTATACAATTTTCCAAAGGTCAAACGAGGTCACAGTCGGATCACCCACTTACCCTATTTGATCTAAATCGTGTATGATATCGTTATGATATATAATGTTTTATATGTATATAATTATCATTTTAATTTGTGGTACGATGACAAATTGTTTCAAACAAACAAATAAACGAGTTGTAGTGGACGTACTATAATTTAGTGTCTGTAGAGAAATAGTTTTGAATATCTGCCATTTGAATTTCGTCAGACAAATTTAGAAGGAAATGGTTCTCGAATAAGTTATGCCATTGCAACCTAAAAGATTATTACGATATATTGATTTAGAGTTTAGATGCCGGTGCACGTCTTGTGATTAAATAATATTATGTGTTCGTAACAAAATTAGAGTTATAATTAAAAATATGTTTCACATAAAAACTGTGAAATTAACGTGTCGCATGAAAAATCTCACACATTTTTTAATTAGGTATAGCTCTAATTTCGTTACAAAGATTAACTTGGACCTATAATAATAACGACTTGTGCGTATCAGTTTAAATGCTAATCTAATAACTAATTAAGTTAATACAGTGAGAAAACCATACAATTTTACAATATATTATGTTATATTGTTGAAAGTAGAAGTATCTTGCATACATTTAAAATTCAGCCGATTTCAAAATAATTGTTTTTTATTCATATTATATTATAATTAAAGAACTCTACAGAATGGCTATTTTTGAATTTTTGAAAAAATTTTTTTTTTTTAGACCCATGGTAAAAGGGAGGCTTATTAGTCATATTCGTATTATATATTACATTTAAAAAACCAGCATTAGAGTATAAAATATCTGAACTATATTTCGAATTAGAGCTAGGTACTGACTTTCCAACTAATTAACATGCCGCGTCATGTTGCCATAAGACATAATATATACGCTGTGCCTTTTTATAACACGATTAAATCCTGGAGACCTCTAAATAGCGGACAACATTTTGGCAGAAAAAAGTGTCCGGTATCCAGAGCTTTCACCTTTATAAATTGTATAAAACAAACAAAAATAACGTTTACAGGATAACCGAAATACCGTACAGGGGCGCGTTCCTGTTGACGGACGCGACGGTCGAGGCGGACGGCCAACTTCAAGCAGCCGAACAAGACGCGGCGGCAGCGGTGGGCCACGAGACGCCGGCTCTACAGCTGGCCGTCCGGCCAGTCTCGGAGGACGTGCGGGAGCGGCGCGGCACGGGCCAACGTCAGTTCCTGCAGAACGCGTTCGGAGCGGCCACCGCGGCCGTTGCGGCGGGCGTGGCGGGCGTGGCCAACGTGGGCGGCTTGGCCGGTGCGGTGGCCAACGCGGCCGTGGGCCGGCAGCAGGTCACGGTGTACGTGACGCGCGTGGACCGCGTGGTCGACGACCGGCTGACCGCTACGCTGGTGCCCAAGAACTGCATGCCGGCCCGGGTGGACGCGTTGAGGCGCTGCAACGGAGCGGTCGACCCGTACTCGGCCGCGCTGCCCGAGACGCCGTACATGAAGCTCCCGCAGCCCGCGTACATGCAGGAGCGGCCGGCCGTGGCCGTGGACATCGTGTCAAAGGTCGGCGGCCTCGTCCGGGACTTTGTCGACGCCCAAGCTGCCGCAACCGCGGCCGACGGCATTCGTCTGCGGCGTTACCGACACGCTACATCTGCAGCCGACGGCGTAACCGAACCGCTATAATAAAGAGCAGTAATAGTGACTACCGCCACTTTAATTATAATATTAATATTTTTTACTATTATTTTTAATCTTTAAATATAGTGATTATTGAATGAGTTATCTCCTAAAACTTTAACACTTATTGTCCCGTGGAATATAATATATAAACTGTTTTCGGTTTTTATTTTTATTTTTTTAATCTCGAAAGTAATCATTATAGCCACTATTACTGAATATCTTTATGGTGTCGTATACGAATATTGTTATGTTATATAATATATTTTAGTAAATAAAAAATACGAAGTTACTACAAAGAAGTTTTTGTTGTTTTAAATCGTGCGTAATATAATACATAGTGGTGATTCATCGAGCGTGCCCAGTGTTTTTAACAGCTGATGCAGTCATGAAAAATCAATTGTTTGGAACTTTTAAATATAGGTACTCGAAGACATATTATTCTCGTGGATATACTTGAGATAATTGTGTACCATAAATCATAATGTCCTGTGGGAATTCCAACTTGTGTTTTTCCAACGGGAATCAGATTTTTTTACTTTAAATTATTCAGCAGATGATTAAAAAAAAATCTCAATTATTCGAATTTATTATGGTCTTTTAGTACCTAGGCGTACCTATTTAAGGATTTCAAAAATCATGTTTTGAATAACTACGCAGCACTATCAAATAAATAAATATAAGGGGTGAGCATCGCAAAACACTCTGTACATGACATAATACAATATTAAGAAATAAAAACATGTTGCCTGCATTCGGACGATTTATCCAAGTCCGTCTCCTCCCGCACCACTCTCCCCCCCCACCGTTGGCGATCGGCAATAACTCCTGCATAATAATATATAGGACCATATCACATCCCTAACTCGGGCTCCACTGGAGCGGCGAGTGGACTCGCTGCATGTGTTGAAGTACAATAATAATATATTGTATTATTATATCCGGTTTCCGTTTCGACACCGCCACCATCGCCGTAAAGTGTACGAAAAAAACGAAACGAAAAAACCGCAAATAAAAAAACCCGAACTGCGCCGGAACTCGCGGAAAGGGTTTAGTGGAAGCTGCACAATATAGTCCGTATATTGCCGGTGATGTGGGACAGGCTGCTCCGTAGCAATAATATACGGTAGTACATCTGTCGTATCCGATCGTTACACACATATATTATATTATGTGCATGCACACAGCCACAGAGGCTCATTACATATTCACTCGAGCGAATACGACCCCGGCGGCGAAAACTTTGCGATATACCCTCCTCGCCGGTACATATATATATATATATACGACCCGTTGGTCGGTTGGCGAACGGTCCATGCTGGTTGGGGGGGGGGGCATGGTCGGTGGACGAAAAACAAATAATAATAATACCCGAAATTTCGATATATACGCGCGGATAACCGAATGTCGAATTCGGAAACTCTCACGGTGACGCGGTTTCTGGTACCAGCTCTATGTTATATACCATATATATATATATATATATTACTGTAGTACATATATATTATAATAATATTCTCGCGTGTATCTAAATATTAATATGTTCTGGACCTCTAAATATCGTAATAAATATATTTCGTCCTATTATATAAATACTTACCATTATACTTGTATAATTATTGTTATTATATATTTTTTTTTTTTTTTTTTTAAACCAATGTGTGTTATTTGTATTAATTATTTAAATTGTGAATTGTAAAATATATATTGTGAAACTGTTGTATACGGCTCTGCCCGTTAATAAATAATAAATAAATAAATACATTGAACATTGCAGCGTGATCGCATCAGGGGGTGGCCGGACCGAAGACGATCGATCGCGATCCGTCGCGGTCGATATAACTTATAACCAATATACGATATAAAAATAATAATAATATTATTGTGTCAAAGTCCGAATTTATCGAAAACCCAAAACAGATATATTTGTACAAGCTTTTTATTTTTTGTATTTTTTAGGGCGATACATAATTTTCCGACGAGGAATGTAATAAATACAGAGAGTAAATATTGTTCGACTAGAATATGATGTTTTGTTTTCTGAAACGTTATTTATATAATATTCTTCAAACAGAATATTATTTTTATTTTAATAACAATATAACGTCTGATTTTAGCGCGTTTTTGATGGAAAATATATACACGAAGGCTGGGTGAAAAAATACTAAGGAGCCTCTATATTGTATAGACACACAAAAATGTTATTAACTTCTAAGAAAACAAATTGAAACTTTAATATTCGTTTAATATTTTCCAGATTTATTAGAGATATATAATATAAACTGCCGCTGGCCAGTCTTAGTGCAGCTGCAAATATTTAGCAATTAATTAATATTTTGTATTGTACGTAGGTACGCGAGAGCTGAAGGCGCGCGTAATGGCTTCAAAAGTATTTACGGGGCACATTTTGCGAGTCTGTGTTAATCTTGTTCTCTTACTATTATTATTCTTTTGTTTCTAATTATAATATTATAATTATGGGTTGGTTTGGCACGGTGTTTGCGTTCAGTCACTAAACGTGTTCTGAGTGTACGCACCGACCGGCGTCACTAGTTCCCGGATGGGTGGCCACCCGGGTTTTTAGCCACAAATCCTTGCCCGTGTCCAAACCAACCACACCCTAGCCCACAGTAACATGCTAATGACCTATCGGTTGTCGAAGCCTAAAAAAAATATATATATTATGTATAATTACTACCGACGAGTCTTTGTTTTTCATTTAAAAACTATTTTTTACGAGTAGTATACGACTATTATAATAATGTACGGTGATAAACACCGCAACGTTGTTTGAAGGCTCGTATATAGCCTCCACTTGGACGTTATAGAAATTGGCAAGATAAACCCGGCAACGTGCAAAAGAGTTTTCTCTTTTCACGACGTTTCATATTGCACCTACTATAGTAACTAATACACATCGCATCAGTGCGACAATGACATATTCTTCATCATCGCTACAACATACAGACAACTCGATTGCACGCGAGTAAACGATACGGGAGGTAGTTTTTCCCAAGTCACTATACTATAATATAATAGACAATGATACCTACTGCTACAGTATAAAATATATAGTGGTGATACACTGTATGTAGTGTTGTAATGACACACGATAGCGAACCAGATTTCACGGAGAATGGACGAGTGTTAACAATCATAACTTAGATTTGGTATCTGTGTGCCGTCACAACTAGGAAGTGGGCTTTAGCACCCACAGACTCAAAATTAGCACTCCCGAAATTCCGAGCCATAACTCTAAATTTTTATAAACAGTCAATGTGTCTTCTGATTGTTCCAATTCGTTATTTTAGAGTAATTATTGTAAAACGGTTTGATAATAATAATAATAATTATAATTTACCACAGTTTATAATATTGTTATCTATGATTGCCGATTGGGAAACACCAGGCAAAAAGTTGTTTTTCAAACACGTGTGGCGAATCAATAAATGGACGAGTATATTAGGTACAAATCGCGGGTTAATTTATTTTAAATATTTAACGGGCCATAAGAATGTACAAAAACTTAACATCAATTAGTTTTAGTTTAGTAGAGATTTTTAAATAATACATATTGAAACATACATTTATTCGTTAGTCATTAGTTATTACAACTGTTTTTGATTTTGTTGTTATTTAATATAATATTGTAAGTACTTTGTTGTAGTATCTATATAATATGTATTTTGTATAGGAAAAAAATATATAATAAGTAAATGCTTATATAAAAATAACTTATAGTTACTAAATTTCTTATCTACTAATTAAAAATTTACATTGAGCCTAGGATGATAATTGATATTCAATTATTATTTGTTTAGTTATTTATTTATTTGGTTGAATGGTTATTTGTCAGCTGTTTAAAATTTTAGAGCTTGGGACATATTGGGATTTAAGAAGTTTTACAGTTGTGCTTATGAATTAATCAACTAATTTAAATAAATTTGAAAATACTTGTGCTTATGTAATTTGTAATAATAAAACCAAAAACATGCGTAGGTATTATAATTTATCACAATAATACAGTTCAAATTTCGACTGAATATTATTATCTCCGTTATAAATTAATTTAATTTAAGTAATTATACTGATTACTTCTATTCCTATGACTAAAATTTTATATATATTTAATATTATATATATATCATATTATAATAGCATAAAATATTATGATCTGTTCGGTTTTGTCATTAAGGGTGTCGGTGCCAGTATTTCCAA
>NC_042494.1:156896818-156993632 GCF_005508785.2 Acyrthosiphon pisum
TTATATAAAAATAACTTATAGTTACTAAATTTCTTATCTACTAATTAAAAATTTACATTGAGCCTAGGATGATAATTGATATTCAATTATTATTTGTTTAGTTATTTATTTATTTGGTTGAATGGTTATTTGTCAGCTGTTTAAAATTTTAGAGCTTGGGACATATTGGGATTTAAGAAGTTTTACAGTTGTGCTTATGAATTAATCAACTAATTTAAATAAATTTGAAAATACTTGTGCTTATGTAATTTGTAATAATAAAACCAAAAACATGCGTAGGTATTATAATTTATCACAATAATACAGTTCAAATTTCGACTGAATATTATTATCTCCGTTATAAATTAATTTAATTTAAGTAATTATACTGATTACTTCTATTCCTATGACTAAAATTTTATATAGCATATAATATGTATTATATTATAATAGCATAAAATATTATGATCTGTTCGGTTTTGTCATTAAGGGTGTCGGTGCCAGTATTTCCAATTTTCGAAATTTCTATGCTTTTTAAATATTATGTTTTATATTTTAGTTATTGCCTTAATTATAATACTTTTCCACTAATCTACAGCTCGATACTTATTTAGACGGGGTCGATACGGTGTATTATATCAACGAAAACGACTTCACGGGAAAAACTCTCACGCCCTGTAGAACTGTCGGATTTCGATAATTTTTTTTTTATATGAAAGATGAGAAGTTTCTACAGGTCGGTTCAAAGCTCGATTTTTATTTTAATTTGAATAGTAGTAAAATACGTTTGAAAAAGGACAAATATTATGCATTTTTCAAATGCATATTCCAGTTTCTATAATTATAGTATTCAAAATCGGGCTTTGATCCGACCCACAAAATGTTCTCTACTTTAAGATAAAAAAAAAATTAACGAAATCCGACAATTCTACAGGTCGTGAGAGTTTTTCCTGTAAGACATGTTTTTGTACCAAAAAACGCACCGGCACCGACACCCTTAAAGGAATCTTAATAGCATGCATTATAAAGTCATCTCCAAGATTTTATTTATCGAAGGTAGGTATTATACATAGATAGTATAATTCCAATGTAAATAGTTTGTAATTATTTTAGGTATTGATTTAGCTATATTATAGTGAATCATATAAATATAATTTAATACAATATCGATAGAAATGAAAACTTTTTGTATCGTAACTTTTATCTGAAACAGGGAGAAAGAATTAAAGAAATAAAATAAAACTTTACTTAACGTTTTTAGAAAAATAATCCAAGACAATGATAATTATATATTTTTACAAGCCATAAAATAAAATCTTATATTTTATATGATGAACAATTTTAGAGAACGTTCATTATTTTCTACTGACAAGTTACAGATACAGTTAAACTGTGCTTTTAAATGTACTTTCAAGTAAATAATAATAAAAGTAATTTATGACTTTATTAGAAATTAATAAACGTTATTTTATAATATTTGTTTTAAACATTTTACCGTATCATATTAATATATTATTATGTTTATGAACAACACTCGTTTTGCAGACAATCGGTTTCGTCATATTGATTTCGTGTGCTCTGTCACTACGTAAATAATAATCATTTTTTCTTCCAATGCCAATTCAATGCTTGCAATTTCGTGCTGCTGCAGTGACTTAATTAAAAAAAAAGTACGAAAAATATTTCCAGAATTAAAAAAAAAATGCAGGCCCAGAGAACCGCTTTAATTATTTATAGTACCTATGTAATATTATATTTCTTGTGTACAATTTTCAGTTAAGTTATTAATACGTTTTTCTGTGCGCTGCTGCTCTGAAGACGGATTCAATACAGTCAGCCAGCGGCTCTGAGGCGTATTATGAATTCCATGAGCGGCCCTTACTGTGATCCACTCGAAATCGACCCACAAACTTTAAGTCCGCGTAAGAATTTTTTTTTTTTTGTCGTTAACGCAACATTATATTTTTCTGGTATAGTGTAATAAAATAAAACAGTTTAAAAAAAATTCAAGCGATATGATTACAATATTAAAATATTCAGTGAATTTGCAACACGGACAGTAACAATAGATAGTCGTCCAAATTTCTGCTATTGTGTGTGGTGTAATGATTTTTTCACAATATTAATAATATTTATTATGAATCTAAGGATTTTCGTTAAAAGTATATACTCGTAGAATATTTTCTGGACTTTATTGGAATATAGCTAGAAAATAAATTTTTAGCTCAACGACCGTTACTCACCAATACATACCTATATGACTATATGAGCGAATGATATAAATCTTCTATAATATATTAGTATAGGTTTGAAAATTAAAAATTAAATTCTCAGGATAACCAAACTGTTATAAAAAATTAATTACAACATCTATTGTACGTATTTAGGGTCAGCGCACCACCGTTATAAAAGGTAACTCTAGTAAAAACGTTTATGATAGGTAGTGAATAACTAAATTCTACTTACACATATAATACCGGCAAGCTAAGACTAAAAAAAAAAATACAATCAAAAATATGATAACACTCATTGCACAAATCCAGACCGTATAAGCTTGTTACTTTCTAAAATTCGTCGTAAGAGTATTTTATTCAAGTTTAAATAGGCATACTTATCGTATAATAATGATAATGTGATTGAGCAGTTATCACGATACCGTATAAGCCGATACCGTATAAGCCGTATGGTAGCGGAATATTAAATTTCCAAGTCGATTGATGGTTAATTAATATATTTTTATCCGTCGAATTCGGGCAAACCCACCGAAGTAGGACCCCCATACCAGCTATGGAATGATAGAGTTGCCATCGTATTATAGCCATCGGTGGCCCGTCTTTAATAAATTATAATATTATGGTAATGTGTAAACAATTATATCACATATTCACATACATATATATATATATATATATATCTATGTAAGTACCTACAAATGTTAACCTTAATCGAACGACGAGCGGTAGAAATAATTATCGTAATCAATCAAATCGACAGACATATTAGCGCGCACCATATATGATATAATATATTGTGGTGCACGGGAAGTGGTCACATTTGCGCAAATGTACTCACCATAAATGGCGGTCGTGTATACATTATAATGCACTGCTGCCGCTACTGCAGTTAAACGGAACCCGGAGATAGGGTTAGGAATAATGATTTACAAGTTTCGTACCTACGCATTGTTACACTAAATAATATATTATATTTAAGGGCCTGTCGTCACGTAATAACATTACGCGCGCCTAAAATAATAACCGTACCCGCCTATAATTATACAGAGCAGCGAATTCGTTTGAACTCGATTTCCGTTCACCCAAAATATTATTATATCGTATTTTAAATACGCACTGCGGCCCGAATTATTGCTCCGAAATGATATGATTACGACGCGATAGTCTCTGGTGCAGTCTGCACACACGCTACACACAATATTATTACAACATAACGATATCATAATGCACATTGTATAAAGCATATATACGCACACATTGTCGCGGGTTAATGCTGCGCGCATTAAATCGAATAAATATGAAATATTTAAGCCCCGGACGAATAAAATATATGGGTTTAGAATTTAAACACTATTACATGCATCGCAGCAGTGCACGTTCGCTGTGTCATCGTCTCTATAATATTCGTACGATATTATATGGTACGTCGTGAGCAAATAACATTTTTAGTACGTGTGCACGGTGCCAGTCCAGAGGATTTCCGCTAAATTGCGGCGCATTATCGTTGTATATTATTACGAAATCGATATCGGAACAAAATCGCAATATTTGTATTGTTTTTTATTTCGGTTTTCGAGATTACCGACAAACAGCACACTGCGCAGAGGGGCAATGACGCACAGCGCCACAATACCATATTATTTTCGTATCGGAGCGGCGTTACAAAAATTATCCACAGACGTTGAATAATAACACTTTGAACTTTCATATTATTATTATTATTATTTTGAAAAGTATCGATTTTGTTCCCGGATGTTTTTTTAATTTTAGAAAATTTAAGATGACGTATCCAAGCACCTTGATATTGCCCTTATATTATTCTCACTCTTATGACCATTGGCCGCATGACTACAATACCATATTTTCGTATCGACGCGGTGTTACAAAAATTATCCACAGGCGCTGAATAATAAAACTTTGAACTTTCATAATATTACCTATTATTATTATTTTGAACAGTATCGATTTTTTGTCCGAGTGTGTTAATTTTGTATTAGAAAATTTCAGAAATATCTAGGGTACTAAAATGTCATGTAATTTTTTTTTTTTAAATATTTCATTATGACAAAAAATAAAAAATAAAATTGTAATTTAAAACTTAGTAGGAAGTGCACCTCTACTTAGCGAAATGTCAAAATATATTGTTTCCACCGTACATTCTATGAAATATATAATAATTATCTATCTTATACATAATATTATCTTCTCTACACCGTGATCGGAATTAAATATTGATAATCACTATGATAAGTCTGACCATATCATCTAGTGATGATTTTATGAAATAAATTAAAAACTATTTTTTTCAATAATTCAAATTGAAAATTTCATGTGAAATATTTCATACTCATAACCTTTAATATATCCAAGCACCTTATATTCTCACTTTTATGTGACCGTTCACACTATCAAATCATAATACTAATTGCTGAGTATATAGTAACAATTTAGATTTTTGATTTTGTCATATTATAAAGCAACATTTTCGACAAAAAGATATTTCATAGTCGGTCATAGTCGGAACGGGTTTTTTTTTTTGGTAACTGATCATTTCAATTTTAGATGACATTAATGAATTAGACATAGATATTTCGAGATATTTGTAGGTAGGTAGTGTGCGATTCCAGTACCACTCTAATTTAATAAACTTTAAATTATATAATATTATTATAATTATAATTAATAAACATTAATAATATGTTTAATTATAACTTAGCCGTTCACATAATATAAAATATATACTCTGATAAAAACAAAAAGTGTATTAAAAAACACTATTGTATATTTGATAAAATAAATTATAAAATAGATTACAGATTTAAGTGTGATCGATGATAATTGCGAAAGTAAAAATGATATTTCCACACGAGGAAAAAATATAAAATATTATAAAATATAATATTATAAACACAAATTAATAGCAATATTATTAAAATAAAATTATAAAATATAAGTACCTATATATAAGTCTTTCAGTAATTTTATAAAAATATGCAAATGTAAGTCCGTTGTTACTTACTTTCTCATCAGGGTTGTCTAGTGTCTACTGACTACTATATTATTATTATGACCTATAAATCGTCATAATAAGTATAAAGTTCAGTCCATTACATATTGGTAGACACACGTCATCCTACAGAATTTAAATATCACTCAATATACTGCCTTACACAACAATAAAAATGATAATGTAATACGCAACTTGACGGATTTACCTATAATATTATATTTCACAATTCATACTAGATGAAGATAAAAAGAAAATGTTCTGTAAATCATTTTTTAGTATATTACTTTGCTAACATATCAGAAACATATAAATCTACAAAATGTATAATATTATTATTTTTATAATTTTTGCACTATCATAATCATCGGTGTACCGATGAGTTATATTCGACATTCAACGAAAACCGACGGTATTAAAATGTTATAAAAAAAACGTGGCGTTCAAATGTACAGAATACACCATAACTACCCGTGGGTATTATAATAGGTAATATACGTATAATATTATAAAACCGTCAATTATTTAAGATAACGGACGTCGATCGTTCTTATGAAACATTCCGTCCAGAAAAAAATCACCGAACTCTTTATAGTCGACGATCGTGCGTGTTCGGAACAAAGTTTGCGCAAGGGTAACCGCGAGTCAAAGGTTTAACCGGAAATCATTGTTCGCGCGCGATTGTATATATATATATATATATATGTATACCAGTACCGAGGTGTTGTAACAGTACGGCACAGTCGTCGGTAACAGTACCTCTGACGATTATTTCCTTCCGGCCCAGGTCTCTCCACTCCGGAGGGGGATGGAAGGTCGGAATAAAAAAAAATAAAAAAAAAACCTCACAAAAAAAATTCTAAAAACTTTAGACGCGCGTCTCCGACAACAACGTTTTATGACCGCGGAATACGTGTTTTTTTGCGTCCGCGTACGGGTGCGGGCTGGGCGCGGGGTGCGGCCAAAAGCCTAAGCGCATTAATATTCCGTCGGTGGAGGTAGCGGTGGGTAGCAAAAACTTTCCCCACACACACACACACCCACACACCCACACGCACACACACACACACACACACGCTCATCGAGGAACGCTGCAGTGTGAGGCAGTGGTGGTGGTCCAGATGGCGATGATAATGCGAACCGATTTGCTCGACGAAATTGTTGTATGCAGTGCAGCAACTATATCGAGTATATATATATATGTATTATAGGGCGGACGAAGAGAGGCATGAACGGGGGGGGGGGGGAGAGGAAAATGAAAATGAAAAATATAACAATAATAAGAACAACCAGATCCCGCGAATATATATATTATAATATTAATAATAATATAGTATTGTGTATTATTTTTTTTATGTCCGACGTCGGTGCGGCCTATGTACAATATTGTATTATTATCCGTCAGTCATCACCCCCGTTCTGCGTCCATCGACGACTGAATAAAATAAGCTTCGTCATTATGCCGATATGATAATAATATTATACTCGTACATTATATAATATCGTTATAAATATCGACGATAATAATAATAATAATAATAATAATATTATGTAATATCATCAAAACTCCCAGTATAATAATATAATATCACGGGTGTCAATTCCCACCGAAAAATGTCATATATTATATGTACTCAGTACTCATCACGTACGACAATTTCCCGCCTCGACCGACCTACATCGTGTATCAAATTACCGGAAGTCCAGAACTCCAGACAGACTACCACGGCGCGAAATGCAGGGTCGCTTTTGAGTTACACGTATTTTCCAATACCTTAATTTATATTTACGACGTCAAGTGTATTAAGCGTAGTTAATAATAATCGTAATTGGTTGGTCTTAAATATTATACCATTTCAAATTCATATTAATCCAATCAGTATTAAATCTTGTACGACAGTGCAGGTTCTCAACCTTTTTATATCAGCGTACCACTTACACACTTAGACGATTTTTATGTACCATACTTGAAGAAATAACGTTTTATTTTACTTATTAAAGTATAAAATATCTGAACTATATTTCGAATTAGAGCTATAGGTACTGACTTTCCAACTAATTAACATGCCGCGTCATGTTGCCATAAGACATAATATATACGCAGTGCCTTTTTATAACACGATTAAATCCTGGAGACCTCTAAATAGCGGACAACATTTCGGCAGAAAAAAGTGTCCGGTATCCAGAGGTTTCACCTTTATAAATTGTATAAAACAAACAAAAATAACGTTTACAGGATAACCGAAATACCGTACAGGGGCGCGTTCCTGTTGACGGACGCGACGGTCGAGGCGGACGGCCAACTTCAAGCAGCCGAACAAGACGCGGCGGCAGCGGTGGGCCACGAGACGCCGGCTCTACAGCAGGCCGTCCGGCCAGTCTCGGAGGACGTGCGGGAGCGGCGCGGCACTGGCCAACGTCAGTTCCTGCAGAACGCGTTCGGAGCGGCCACCGCGGCCGTTGCGGCGGGCGTGGCGGGCGTGGCCAACGTGGGCGGCTTGGCCGGTGCGGTGGCCAACGCGGCCGTGGGCCGGCAGCAGGTGACGGTGTACGTGACGCGCGTGGACCGCGTGGTCGACGACCGGCTGACCGCTACGCTGGTGCCCAAGAACTGCATGCCGGCCCGGGTGGACGCGTTGAGGCGCTGCAACGGAGCGGTCGACCCGTACTCGGCCGCGCTGCCCGAGACGCCGTACATGAAGCTCCCGCAGCCTGCGTACATGCAGGAGCGGCCGGCCGTGGCCGTGGACATCGTGTCAAAGGTCGGCGGCCTCGTCCGGGACTTTGTCGACGCCCAAGCTGCCGCCACCGCGGCCGACGATAGTCCTACCGACCTAACCTACCGACCTAACCTACCGACACGCTACATCTGCAGCCGACGGCGTAACCGAACCGCTATAATTAAGAGCAGTAATAGTGACTACCGCCACTTTAATTATAATATTAATATTTTTTACTATTATTTTTAATCTGTAAATATAGTGATTATTGAATGAGTTATCTCCTAAAACTTTAACACTTATTGTCCCGTGGAATATAATATATAAGCTGTTTTCGGTTTTTATTTTTATTTTTTTAATCTCGAAAGTAATTATTATAGCCACTATTACTGAATATCTTTATGGTGTCGTATACGAATATTGTTATGTTATATAATATATTTTAGTAAATAAAAAATACGAAGTTACTACAAAGAAGTTTTTGTTGTTTTAAATCGTGCGTAATATAATACATAGTGGTGATTCATCGAGCGTGCCCAGTGTTTTTAACAGCTGATGCAGTCATGAAAAATCAAATGTTTGGAATTTTTAAATATAGGTACTCGAAGACATATTATTCTCGTGGATATACTTGAGATAATTGTGTACCATTTAAGCAATGACCTGTGGGGATTCCAACTTGTGTTTTTCCAACGAGAATCAGATTTTTTTACTTTAAATTATTCAGCAGATGATTTAAAAAAAATCTCAATTATTCGAATATATTATGGTCTTTTAGTACCTAGGCGTACGTAATGAATACGTTATTTTTCGTGAATGGAAATTAATTTCCATTAGGAACTAAAAATCAATGGTAATAATATAAGCTTTTATTGCATAAAAATAAAATAAAATATTTATGTACATTTGTTATTTATATTGCTTATAATATTTATTGTCAATAATGGTCCATTTCATTTTTTTTTTCATCAACGATTTTATTTTAGATTATTACTTACGAGATTTTCGCGTACCACAGGTTTAGAAACGCGGTTTTACGGTAATATAATATACCAGGGGTACCCATAAAAAATAAATAATATATTACATATTTTTTTGTACAGTGTTAATGTATACATTTAATAGCTGGAGTCTCAACTGAAGATTGCACCATTACTGCAGTTTGTGGCATTCTACCAAAAAAAAAAAAAAACGTTCTCGTCTTAAACTTGAAACAGCCATTATAATATGATTAGATTATAATATATTGTATGGAGTTGTGGCATTTTTACATCCAATATTTATGTAAAACCGCCAAATAATAGGATCTAAAGCGACAAGAGTTATTCCATTTACATTTCGTACTATATATAATAATCGTTAACCGCCCAAATAGATATATTTTCAGGAATTAAAGCATAATAAAATGCGTAATAATGAAATAGCAAAACGTGGAGTCAAGCGAGCCTTCAAATTCTTGAGGCATATGTTGTTTAAGGTGAAGTTAGGGGAACTTTGTGCAAAACTAAATACGGAACGTTATGAAAGTCTCTAACGATTAATATTGTAATAATTTTTATCGAAACTATGTTAGATAATGGGCTTAGCTTTGCGTGACAAATGACAATAAGTGTATACTCGGTTCAAGTTAAGAAACGTAGTCGACCTGTTTTTGTCGATCCGCAGTCGGGCAACACCCGTTAGTCGCCCCCATCCAGTCAATCATCTGTAGACCTGCCGTGTAGTAGTGCCTGCCGAAAAATCGGCCGCCGACTACGTTTCTTAACTTGAACTGAGAATAGTACCTATTATTATAATCACATAACGTTAACGTCGTTAAAACGACATCGTCATCGGTGATTTCAGTCGGCGGCGTTTTCTTCGCACACGCTCATTTTATTCCGCGCACGAGCCGAGCAGTGTGCATGGGTATAGCAAAAGGGTTGTGCGGGAAACGTGTGCAGTCGTAATGCGATTTTCCGATCGGTAATTATACGAGGACCCGAACCTCCTCCTCCCCTCCCCCCTCACATCGTCGTATACTGTATATTATTATAAAGGCAGCCAATGTTAATTTTCTGTGGATGAAAACCCGCACGCACCTCCGTCGATTCGGCTCGTTCGCGAACACCTATATATATATATATGTATTGTGTACAGTGCGTATAGGCAGCGGTGCGTTTTCTCCGGTGGCGGATTTTTTTCGTTCACTTCGTGTTTTACCCTCGTGATTTTTTACGATCGTATCGGCGCGATTATCGCCTCGCCGTTTTTACTGCGTCGTTCCGCACTGGTTTTTCGCCGCAAAAGACCACCGGCGTGCCTATCCACCGGGGAAAAACGAAAAAGTTTTATTCTTGCGGACCGTCCGCAGAACCTTATAACACTGCACAGATACATGTATAGGATATATAATGTAAAAATATATTGTACACGGAGCTGACCGGGTCGGTCTTAGCTATAATACAATGCACACAGGCGTAATCGTACCCGGAGGAGCGAGATGTTGTAATAATATATTATGCGCGTGGTAGCGGTTTTAAAAAACGTGTTTTACGACGGGACGAGATTCGATCGTTCGGCTCGCGATCGCAACGACCGGGCACCTATATATATATATATATATATTTGGCGTCGTAGTCAGAGATGAAAAAGGTCGTCATAACATTAAACTGCCACGACGACTTTCGAGTTGTATACCGTTTAACGTGCGCCGGTCGAAGAGGCTGAAAAAATGGAGAAATTCACGGATTCCCTCGGGATGGAACGCGATCGAAAAAAAAAATACCAGTTCAAGTCCGACTACAGCGATGACGAAATTGGAAAAAAAAAATAGTGGGTAGTAATGTAAATAGTAGGTGTAATATAATAATAATATAAGACAACATAAAAATGTATTACTAAACAGAATAATATCGCGTTCGGAAATAAACACTTAAATTTCGCGTCGGGAACAATGAGGTGAAACAAAAAGTGGCTGTTACCTATTGTTGTAATAGTTTAAAAAAAAAAAATAGTAGCACTCCGTCGTCATCAGCCTGACTTCAACACTGTCTTGTTTTGGAACGATCCTCGGTAACACCACAGGCTATAATATAATAATATTATGTAAATATTCATGGCACGTTAAACATACAGGAGAGATATCGTATTCGATTTTTGATATATTATGTAGTCTATGTATAGTCACCCAATGTGCATCCACGACGGACTATGACGCATTCAAGACCTTTCAACAAACCAAAACGTCGGGGATTTTTAAAAATGAAAATACGGCCTCTCGGAACTCCAAAGTAATGACTAGCCAATAATATTTGAAATTTATTGATCTACCGTTATGCATCCTTTTCTCCATAACGACAAATATACAAACTATATTATATTATTACCTTTTTTTTTTTTTACGTTTTTAGGATTTGTTAAGTATAAATAATATAATATTTTAACATTCAGCTCACCGAACTCACAGTATAACACTTCATCATACTCTGATATAAGAAAACAAATAAAACAAGACACCACTTTACTGTGGCAAAATATATGGAACACCCAAAACAACAAATTAAACGAAGTCAAACAAACGGTCAAAAGATGGAGAAGAAACCCTAATATTAGTACCACAAATGAAAAAAAAACTAAATAGGCCTAGAATCGGCCACACAAGACTGACTCATGAGTACCTAATGATTAAAGGTGACACACCAATATCTATTCAATCATGTGGCACAAAAATCACAATCAAACACATTTTTGAAGAATGCAGAATGTACATAAAACAAAGAGTGGATCTCAATATATAAGCAAGTCTAGGCTCAAATCCTGACAATGAAACCAACATACACCATTGAATTCTTCAAAACAACCAAATTACTCAAACTACTTTAGCCAACATTATCAATGTACAAAATACCAAATTAACTAATTCTAAACTTTTTCTCTTGTATCTTTTTTTTCTTTGCTCTGTTTCCCATTATATATATATAATTAATTTATGTTTATAGTGATAATATGCTAATGACCAAGTAGTCGAAGCAGAAATTGTATATACATTTCAAGACCAATAAAAAATATTTTAACTAATTTTCTGTGATAATATTTATTAAGACGCCTCAATCTTAGGTCGTGACGGTAAAAACTATACTTACGAAGCATCGTATAGCCTTACAGGTACGTTTATAGTACTGTGTATGTTGATTAATGGTGATATTATGATGTTAACCGTTTGCGACCGAATATTCGAATTGTATTTCTTTTTCCTATCCGAGACGTAGGTAGGTAGTATGTTTTCGCTGAAATATCGGTAAACATTATTTATATATTATAATATTTAGTTATAATGGAGATAAGTGCTTTACTTTACAAACGCCGTTTAGTCGTCGGTGGGGAGTGCAGTAATATAATAATAATATATTATACGAGAAACGAAGTTTCTTATATTTCCATATTCATCGTCACAAAAACGCGGAGAAAGCACGAGAGAGACGGCTTCTATTCGAATTATGATATTACGTTATAGGTATATTATAATATGAACGGTCGTCAGTCGATCACCGCGATATAGCTAACCCGCACGATATCGGTTTATATACAGCAGTGGTTGTTTCATTTTTGGCGAGGGGGTAGTTTTTTTAACGTTGCCCGAGAAAAATGAAAATCCGTTTGCTTCGGGGGGTTAACGATAAAACAACGGTGCTTCGCGTATATGCAGTACCTATATACATGTATACGCGCATGATATAATATATAAACCGTCGCGGAAAAGAGGCAAAATAATAAATATTTCCGAGCACGTAAAACCGGATTTTCGGTTCCCGCGGCGACAATTCACCCCCCCCCCCCCCCCACCAAAACCCTCTCGACACGACCGGCAAAGCCACCGTCGCGTCCGGGGCATTTTATTTTATTTTATTTTTTAAATATCCCGCACTCGTCCCGGATAAACGACCATACATAAACCCAATGGCCCTCCATATCCCGGGCCGGGCGATCACGCGCCCCCCCATACCTCCGACTGCTGCAGGTTGTTTTTCTTCGCCCCCCCCCCCCACCGTGGCGGACAGGATGCCTCGAGACGGGGCGGAGTGTTTGAGACGAGCAAACATTTATGGGGCTCGCACGCGCGTGTGTGCAGCGTGTATTTCTTTTTCGCGTCTCGCGCCCGGCGGCAATCGCTCGCGCGCGCGCCGGAAGCGATGACTATATCCCCCCCCCGAAACGCAGCTAGTGTGTACAAATAAAACGTTTACATTTCCACCCGGAACCGTTTTGTTATTGTTATTAGTTTTGGTGGCGGCGAAGGGGCGAGACGTGGTCCCCCTCCCCATTCTTCCCCACCCCTCTCCCACCCACCCGTCGACGACATCGCCGCCAGGACCTAATGTCTCGGAACGTGCGAGCGTCTCGCGAGGAGGTGACGCGTACGTCGCGTATCTTTACAGTATTATATACGTATAATAGGTATACGTATATAAAATGTGCCATTCTCGGCTATAAGTATGTACGTACAAAAGTACATACATAATATACCTAGGTATGTATTATACTTTCGTACACCGCGTCGAGGTAAAGAGTGAATCGTATATAATATGTGGACAAATAAAAAACCTGCACCGGAGTGAAGTATGTTCTTGCGGAGAAAAAAGAAAAAGAAATAGATACTCTTCCGTTGATAATTTGAACGAGGGCAACATTTTTTTTCACCCCTCATACACTTATATATATATATATACGCATAATATAATAGATATACGCGTATGGGGTGAGTTCGCGTCAAAGGCTTACGCCGGAAGTATTTAGCGAATAAAGTCGGCGAGACCGGAAACGGGCCGGAGGTGGATGCTAAATTGTGTTAAAGGCGTAAGAAGCGCGTGTGTGCTACACTATATATAGGTATGCGCATGAATCCGCGTCGACGCGAAAACTTCGTAAGCGCCCAGGGTAACGCATTAAACGCGCACGGTACACACACACACACACACACACACACACACACACACACACACACACACACACACACACACACACGCACACCCACACACCCGCACACCCACACATGGTACTTACTTAGTTTTACGCGGCCCGGATCCCTGCATGTCGCCACTGCTATTATCGCACACGAATTATACGTATAAAGTTATTATTTTCTTTATAATATTGTAATATAAAGACTTTGGAAAGCGAATAAACAACCTGCGGATGTGTGCGATTCCCTGCAGTAGCTGGTGTACGCGTTGTATATGATTTTACGTATTGTGGACTTAACGCTATACTAAATATTATTAAACTTATAATATATTATGTGTACGCATTATACGTATACGAATTGATTTCTTTCGGCGTAAGACGCCCCCACCAACTTTTTTGTACTGCATCATAACATTTATACGCACTGAATATAATGATCAAATAATTATCCTTTAATATTACTATTGTTCTGTGCTATTAGTTATTAGTAATAATATTTTTTTTATGTTATTATTAGTAATAATAACTTATAACTCATTACTTTTCAATTGTAAGCACCACGTTCTGTATACATAGGGACAGAGGCAGTAGGTATCATTACCGTAAGCTACGATAAAATATAATATGTTTTATGTTCATAAATTCATAAAAATTATAACCAGTTATTGTTCTACTTTAAGTCTTTATAGTAATATACAAGTGTAATGAATTATTGTGATACACACATATGTAAATAATAATATTATAACATATTAACATGACGTGTATTATCACTTATCAGGAACTATTTAAAATTCCTTTACTCTCAACTATACTATTAATAATTTGAATGAAATAGCTTTTACGTTAAAATCATAATATGTAAACAAAAAGTATTATACAATATTAAAAGAAATTAAACAATATCAATGCATACTATTTTGTATGCAACACAGTTCAACTATTTTTTGGCTCAAAATTGTGAGAAGTATAGGTACCTAGTGTTTACGTAAAATGTTATGTGTAAGTCCAAATTATTATTATTATTTTTCCTGAAATAATGTTTGACGTAACTTAAGTTTCGACAATTATTATACAAATTTGACATACACGAGAATTCTCGTACAGCACGTCATATCAGTCGATATTGTTTTGATTGGTTGGTTTATATTAAAATTTAAAATATAGGTAATCTATTTTTCCACTTGTTTCAAGAAAGTTTAAATCAATAGAATGCCAATTGAACTAGAAAATCAACAAATGTTATGCACTTACGCTTTATTGCATTTTATAAGATTTAGTGACTTAAATATTTGTATTACCCAATGTTACAAGTCACAACAATATTTGAAGATAGTTAATATAATCATTTATACTTATAGACGATAAATATTGGTATAGTTACTTTAATTAAAACACTCTTCAACCGACCATCGCATAATTTACAGTTATTGCAAGTAGATTACATTATTTATAGGTTAAAGGAAGTTTCCTACAAATGTCATATACATATAACAAGTCAACATGATAGTAATTGGTTAAATTTAATATATGTTTTAACGTTTTAATATCCTCAGAGACATTTAATATAATAATTTATTTTTAAATTTAACTAATATAATTTTGAATAACTGGATTTTATTGTTGACAAAATCTTGTTTAGATTACCTACAATTTTACAATAAAATGTTATCTGTATATATAATAATTCAGTTGATAATCGATAAAAACTAAAAATCGTTTTATTGCAGAATTGTTCTAATTTCAAAATTCTAAAGGGAAAAGCTATTTACTAAAAATCGCTATCACTATTCAATCATAATGTGGGACTGAAAGGGTTAAATAACACAATGCATAAATTATTTGTAAAAATATGTTACTCATAATTGGGTATGTATACTGTTTGATGTGAAAACAATTTAAGAGGACGATAATTTTTCATGCAAAACGATATAATATTCTTGGTAGCAATATTATTATCACTAATCTAAAATCTTGATGTAAAAAGCCATGATAAAATATTAAGTGAATGAATGACTTAGTTGTATAATAAACTATGTAATAGATGACAAAAAGAATTTCAAAGCCACTCACATCTAAATACAGATTTGTCTGTGTTTAAAAAATAGATTACACTTTTGTTTACATATAAAAACTAATTATTATAAAAATATTATTTATTTTATTATTATTATTTTAGAAAATTATACAATCTATATTATATATATTATAATAGTACAACAATAATAACAGAATTACCTTAACGTATAAAGTCTTGGAGATATTAAAATAAATAGTTAAATAATGTTTATCAAAAAGTTTAGTTGCTTTTAAATTAAGAATGTCCGATAGGAAAATTATTTATCACCAATGAAATAAACGTAAAGATTTTATTTTTAAATGATATTTCATTACCGACTCCGACAGATTTTTAATGTCATTTTTTTTCGTTTCTATATTAGTATATCAACTCCAGTAAAGTTTTAGAAACAATACAATAAAGTCAAACTTTTAGATATGTTAGAAAAAATGTAGGTACACAATACAAAAAATATCATGTATTGTTAAAAACGATTTTGTAAAAGTGACTCGAGTGTATCATCATTTAAGTATACATAAAATACAATTGCGTATGTTAAGTATACTTGGTTGTTGACTAAGTACAATAATAAATTTAAAATTGCCTCGAGTGTAAAATTCGATTGAATATTTTCTTTCGTAATATTTCAATATTTTTAGATTCCTAAACGGGATGAAAAATGCTTGTTAAACAAAATAGCTGGAGAATCGTTCGTTTTGGAATTTGGCACTCGTTGGCGATTTAGGTTTAGATACTTTTTACTGCGACTAAAAAATATATTTTGTTCAGGTTCAAGAATTTAATAAAAGTTTTAAATTTAACTCTGATACAACCCTGCAGAATCGAATAATTATTATTAATATTTATTTCCACGGACCGAATTTCCTTAGGTACGGCAGCATTACGCTAGAGTACAATTTATTATTTCAAGACGTCGCAGTCATACTGTGCTGCGGCACGCGGCACGTCATAATTATTATTATGTGACTATATTAATATTGGCTATTCACATCGGATCGGGCAAAACAATTTTCTCGGGAACGGCTGCGACGTTTGAAACATTCGCATAATATAATATCCCGTCGTTTGTCCTGGACCAAGACTCGACCATTGTCCGCCGCCGTTTCAAATGTCCAGTCATCTAAATTAATAACAGTAGGTAGGTACCTATATTATAGAGGTATCATCCATCGCCACCGCGCTAATTGGACGACGACGACGTCCTGGGAGACCCGAAGGACCATTACTCACACTCGTGTTTTATGCCCACCGGTAAGTCACGGTCAGCACGGTGTATTGTCACTAGGATTATTATTATTATTACTATTATTATTATTAATAACGAGGATAAGAAATTCGGTGCGCTGCAGGTATACCTACGCGGCGACGACGGTCGACTTAATGCTCAGACTGCGTGACGATTTGCGGTGCGACGGCGGAAGTGGACTACGGTCCCTCAGGGAATTGTTTTTCGTTTCTTTATTCCTACCCAAAGGACGCATCGAAATGTTTTTCGGATTTTTTATCCTCGCGCAACCGTTTTATACACACTCGCGTGCTCTGTATAAATCGAAAAAAAAATCCGAACAAACTTGTCGTTACACGGTTTTCGATCGGTCGTCGTGTGCGGCTGCGCAGCAGTTGGAAGTTGTGCTCGGCTATATACATATAGTATTATACACGGCCAGCAGTTATTTATTGTTCAGCGCTGCAGCAGAGTAAATATCGCAGTCATCGAGGAACGATAATTAAAATCTTATTCGATTATATTCTTGAAAAAAGTTTTGCAAAGAGATTTAAATTCGAAAAGTTATCGAAAGTTTCAACAGCCGATACGGCAGATTGATCGCTGAAAAACGTCAACGCCATTCGAGAAATTCAGAAATCTATGCGCGTAACAACACGAGCAACCCCCGAACTATAGGATCGAGGAAACGATAAAAAAAAGTGCAAAATAATATTGAATTTAATTATTGTACGACACAGTATATAATCGTATTGTGTCGAGTTTCAAGTTAAAATACGTCCAACACCAATAAGTGTCATCTTTCAACGTATCGATACAACCAGCGCTGAATGCAAACTACAATATTATGTGTTTCTGAAACTTTAATCTGCCGAACACGAGTGTACGATACATAGACATATAAGTATGCATATTGCATATAGGTAATATAATATATAATGTAATATATAAATATGTAGGACCTTATAAACTGACTTTGAAAACAAGACGTTTACGATGGGAAACACGAAAACACGCTGTCTACTACTACTATAGGTACAACTAAACTGCAAGTGTTGTTAAACTTAATATATGGCGAGTCAAATAGGCATAGTATAGGCATGTACGCACATACCGGCTGTGTGCCGTAGTATACCGAGTGATCGATTTATATTTTGCTGAAAATTCGGGAAAATTTCGGAAAAAACGGGTTTTTCTCAGAGCCTCGGAAAACGCGGAAAAATTGGAGAATATTGAAATAATACATTTCCGAAAAAACCGAAGTTTACGAAAATTAAAAAATTTATTTACGCTTAAAAATTAAAATAATCTATGTAAAAAAAACCATTTTAAAAAATAGATAAGGAAACCTGTCATTGTCATTTCACATTTGCCAATACAAATTGTCGTTATTAATGTATTATTGTATTAAAATTTAAAAATATTAATACGGATATTTCAATATTTATTCTAAAAATAACGTAGTTCCATATCGAATTGGTATTTATATGGGAGAGTGTATTTCCCCGAAAATAAATCCCCTATATTTTTAAATTTTAAAAATTGCATACTTATTGTTCATTTATATTTGTAATAACTAATAAAGTATTATATTAACTGGCTGATAGGGTAATTAATTATATTACTGTGACTGGTGAGTGATGAGTGATGACTAGTAACTATTTGATAGTTTTTATATTTTCAAACTTAGTGAATTGGTAATAAAATATATTAAATATTATATATTTAAATATAAAATAATATTAATAAACAATAAGAGATATATTATATAGTTAATAGTTAGTACTTTAGTAGTTGATATTACGAATTATAATTATTTATAAATCAAGTATAGAATCCTCTAGATTTATCCACTACAGACTTTAAGTTAGGTATGGTATATATAATATGTATGTAATATGATTATTAACTATCATTATTTATTAGATTGTTTCCACGATACATTACTTTTTCAGTTCTTTAAAAAAAAACATTTTTTTCATTCAATTTTTCAATTTTTTTCAGTAAAAAAACCAATTTTTTTCGGAAATTTTGATCCCTAGTTAGACGTTAAGGTAATTTCCTAGCCTTAGTCGTAAATGTGCATTATCGAAATATTTGAATTTTACAACCTTGCCCATGTCGTCATAATAATATAGGCATTGACGATATCGGCTACAACTAATGTCGGGAATTTATGGTAGGCATTTACGTTATTACCTAATCTACATCTCTTCGACGGTAACACACACACACATATATTATATGTATATGTATATGTAGTATTGTAGTGTTTGATATTGACGGAGTTGGACGAGACGACAATAGAACGAAACGAGAGAGAGTCGTGCGGGAATAATAGATGATGACTGTAGGAGATCGGAAAACTTGTTAATCCGCCGGGATACAGCCGTAAGGAATGGGAGGCTTATACACTCGTTCGTCGAGTACCTACACGTTCGAAGTCTGTTCTTTCCGCTGCAGCGTCTATATTATTATCATCCGGCCGACACCCGCCCCTCTCCCCTATATCGGCGTACGAACGTGGCAAATCGCGTCGCGAGATTTCGTTACTGCAGTCGGCGGCATTATCGTCGGCCGCTGTAAATCCGACGCCAATTATTCGTATACCCACCGACGTCTCCGTCACACATACATGTGCGTTATATTATAATGTAGTCTTACGACACGCGGCGGTGACACGTCGCGGTCGTCTTCCGACAGACACTCTCGCGGTGAAAGAAAAAAAAAAACCGCAAACAAATCGACCCGACAATATTATAATAATATAATGCTGTTAGGGGGGTGGGGAGGGGGTACACGAATCGCACCTATATATTATTATGACGTGAGGACGGGGTGCATACCTATACGTATAATATACAGCCGCTGCAGTCGACTGCGACAATATATTATATTATATCATGCAGTCATCGGCGTACCGATGATATAAGGTTGGATTTGGAGTTTATGTGTGTACGCCGAGTTAACGCTTCTGATTCGTTTACGTTGTATACGTACCTACCTGCCTAATAACACATCGTTAGGCGATTTATTTCGCAAATGTTTGTAGTTAGAGCGTGGCAATTACGGTATCGTGTGACAAACGACGGAAAAGAGTTTTGAAAAATACCGGATTTTTTTCCCTATCTGTAATTCCGCGAATGCCATTTTTCTAACACAATATAATATATTATACGTAGTATGAGTGTAAAACGTTTGAACGTTTTCTTTGGTTGAATATGTTTTTTTAAATGTAATAATCAGAGCAAACGGTCACTGTATATATATTTTTTAATGAAATCAACTAATTTTGTTGCTTCAACATTTATAATTTACTAAATGAGCAGACACAACACGGAAAAAGCGTCTAGTGTACCTACAGCGTATATATTGGAACTTGCTTCAGCTTGAATGTGTTCAAGCGGAAATATCCCAAGTTCTGTGAATTTGTTTTAAAAATTGAATGCCCTCCATATGATTACTCGATCGGTTTTCGTGTCCTCAAACGAACAAATTTAATTTTAAAAAAAGGTAGGTAAGTGGTTGTCGCTCTGGTGTATAGTAGGTTTCAAGTTGGTCATTGTATAACGGATGGTATTAAATTTGAATTTAATATCATTGTATAAGAAAAATAATTCTGAGCGAAGAAGGTCAGTCAGCCTATGGTATTACTAAGTATATTTGATGATATTATAATTGTGAATAAAGTAATTTTAGTGTAGTAATTTATTTTAGCTAGGTATGTATTTTTAATATTTTTCAACTGCCACTTAAGCAATATATCAGGAGCCTTGTATTAAATTTTCATGCTTTTTTACACAACAAATAAAATTTTATTGATATTTATAGAAAAAAAAACTAAAATAATTGAAAACTAACAATGCCCGTAAACAGCTCAAAAAGAGTCAAAATATTTTCAAAATATGATGGTGTAAAGAAAATGAGAATATAAATATTCAGTGAAATTTTTATGTATCTATTTTTATTCGTTTTTGAATTACGACAAAATAACAAAATCGCTACATGAAAAACTTATATGGAGCTACATATGAACTTCAATCGCTCATAAAAATGTAATTTGATTTGCTTGTGGACATTTTTTTTTTTTGATAAAGGTAGACAAACTTATGAATAATCTTGTATTACATTTTCAAATCTTAGATTTAAAAAGAAAACATTTTATGAATTCTTAACTCAAAATAATTTGCTAATTTTCGTTTGGTAACTATTTAAATACTTATAAAAAAAAAAAAAAACTGTGACCAAGGATTTTTAATATTTTTTAAAAATCATTGTAACTATAAAGTAGGAGCTTTGTATTAAATTTGCAAGCTTTTTTACACAATAAATAAAGTTTTATTGGCATTAATAAAAAAAAAACCTAAAAAAATTGGAAACTGAGTATATCAGCTCAAAACAAGTCAAAATATTTTGAAAATGTTTTTATGTAAAGAAAAAGCTGATACAAACATTCAGCGAAAATGTCATGTACTTATGATCATTTGTTTTAGAGTAACGCCAAAAGCCAAAATCGATTTTGTCAAAAACCGATTTTCCGTAAAAATTCACGTGTTTCCTTAATTTTTATTTTATTTTTCCGGGCGCTTTTGAAAACTATTGGGAACTACCAGCTAGATTAACTTTTCCGTTGAACAAGATACTGAAGTTGAAAATGGAAGTATTATTTCGACAACTAATTGTGTACACAGACACAAAAAAAAAAACACAGATCATTGTAAAACCAATAGATTCATTGCTCCGCTCAGAATCTAAAATTATTAATTCTGACTTAGACTCTCTGTTATTATCGGGCAATGTCAATTTCTTGTCACTTCTTAGAACTTTTGCTGTCCCCATCGGTTTGAAATGTCTTCGTTGTTAAGAAATAATCATTTGTACAGGATTACGAAGTTGTCCAATATTAATTTAATTTCTTAATCATAATTTCTTGTTTGATTTATTATTATTTATTACTTCTGTTCTTATTATCTAACATTAATATGTAGCCATGTAGGTACGAGGTAACCAGTGGTGGCTAGAATTAATGAATTGTTTCAGCAACACATTTAAAATTTGGTGGTCGGATGGTGGTTGGATGTTGGGTAATTGGTAATTATTTATTACTCGATGAATCATTATTGTGTACCTAACGTTTTATTTTTGATCAGAAATGTATTCATCGAATAAGATTTTTCACCCTTATTTGTATTGCAATAAACTCCGACATTTTTTAAACGAATCATAATATTCTAATAGCCAGTTGATCTGCACTTTTGTACAATTTTAGAGATTACACAGTATTATGGCGATGCTATTGTATAGTATAATATAATATAATATTTTATATTTTCATATCATGTGTTTGAAATTAACATCTGGGCGATGTGGGTAACAGTTTTAGTGGAAAATATTTTACTTTTTCCGAATTCGAATTAAATATGATGTTTGTTACACGTGAGGGCTTGGGAAGAAGTGTCATGTTTTATGCTACTATATTAAAATGTTTATAAAAGTTCCAGGATTTTGTGTTGCATTGATACATACTAGGTAATATGTTTGTTCGCAACATTTCATTTATTGTGACCACTTTTCTTTTTGTTTTTACGGTTTGTACATAATGATGCCATAATGATTTTCATGCCATTGTAAAAAAAAGTTCTACTGTACGAATTATATTTTACTAATTGGAAATATATACACTAAAATAATGTAATAAACTGTGTATATATTAAGGTGTAATTGGATTGTTCGAACAAATTGTGTGCAATACATAAAAATTACTTTCAATATTCTATAGACAGTGTAATATAGGTAGACATTTTTAATAATAATATGGGTTTATAATTACTATTAATGCATACTTAAAAATTAGTAATGCTATATATGTATATTATATATAATATATAATTGTGTTCTCTTCGTTTCGGAATTCAATAGGTATCAAATTTAATTTAGTGACTATTGGCTATTATTCATTGAAACGAATAATTATTTTTTTCACATGGTTTTGGATTTTTTGTAATTACAGTAAACAAAATTAATATTTTGCAATAATGATTTTATTAACATAAATAAATATATATTAGCATATTCTCAAAAGAAAATAAATATGTAAGTACTTGTCACTTTTAAATATTAAGCAAACAACTTTTTTATGTTAAAATACTTAAATTTGTAATAAACTACATCTTTAAGTTTCTTTAAACTTCAGTTTATATTGACTTTTGAAGAAAGTTGAAGTATAAAAACATAATCACCTACATACATAATATTTTGTCGAGAAAGTTTTCATGAAAATGTGGTCGGGAGGTTTTAATTTTAATAATTTGGACGTACAATTATGAAAAATAACTTTTTTATCTGAAGGATATGCATATGTGTTTAGTGTATCAAGTACAGACAGTATACTAGTCTCATTCCCGAATTCGACTTTAAAAATATTTTCAGCTACAAGTTTTCACATTTTCATCAATGTTTTCTTAATGTAATTTTCAAATACACGAATCCTTCCCCATAAGTTCAAGCAGCTGTCGGATCGAAAAGGGCGCTTATATGATTTAATCTGACAGTGTATCCCCTTTCGTCCCTCTCCTTTGTACCACGGTAGAAGCCAACAAAAAGGTGCTCGCCAGGACGAGATGGCATAAAGAGACGAGAAATAAAAATGGAAAAAAAGCTGGCATTTCCAATTTTGTTTGCTGCTTTGAATAATTCATAAGAGGTTTTTTTTTTTTGTAATCAATTGTTACTGGTCTGCATGTTAATGAAATTCAAGTAATTTCATCTTTTTTATTTTGGTGTGTTTTTGGCGTCATTTCGCAGAAATTTGCCAATAAATTACGAGTTGAGGCTCGATGAAACCGCGGTCAGGCGCACCCGGAAGTCCGGTTTCTCGTATAAGTTATTGCCCTGTCAGAGGTTTGCGCTACGGGCCAGGGGAATTTCAATTTTCACGTTTATATAATTTTCATAATTTTCGTTCGGGAAACTAAAACGCAATTTGTATGCGCTTTGGAATTATTATATATTTTATATTTCCGATAATGGGCTAAAGCTCAACGTTTTGACAATTTATACAATTAAAAATGAAATATATACCTAACATAGCTCATAAGTAAAAATAATTAATAATGGTATCGATTCATTGTAAAATATATAATATTATTGACTATTACGTAATACTGTTGAACGTTCTTAAAACGGTATGTTTTTTCGAAAATCGCTAAAAACTATTGGTTGCAATTTATAAACTTCATTTCTCTGACAACAAATAATGACAATAACTGTCATTCTTACACGATTCTCAACTTAAGTAATGTTTATGAATAATGACGATGTTCGACTACAAGTGTAATAGATATTTCATATTTATCCTTTCAATGAACATTAAATATATTATTAGCGACAATAATTATATAAATGTATTACTTAACACAGCCTATATATTATATATATATATATTAGGATGGTCCAACCATTTATAGAGCCAAAAAAATAATATTCGAAATGAACTCACAGCATATTCTTATTTTGAGAAGTATTAACTAAAAGTCTCAAATAGTATAATGAAATGTGATTTTCACTCATAATCTTAATTTTAGGAAATTAAAATATAAATATAAATATAAATTTAAACAGTTTAATCAATTTATATACTAAACAATTACATGATAACTTTATCCATTCGATAAATGTAATAAAATAACCATAAAAAATTATTTATTCTATATATAGATAAATATTTTGTATTTTATTACCTATTTTTTTCGTAATAAAATTAATTTATGAAAAAGTTGTAGATACTATTTTTATAGAAAATAACAGGTTTAAAAATGATCCTTAAGGTAAGATATATTTTTATGCAGTGTTACAGTTTTTGACTTAAGTTCAAAAAACAAAAAAATTTCCTATTTGGTTATTTTTCATCCTTATGCGGCACGTGAACTCTAATTTTTTACAGAATCAACAACATAAAAAAAAAATTAAAATTAAAATTAAAATTATTTTGTATCTCTTAACAAAATAAAAGAGTGCTGGTAACAAAAATCTAAAGTTAGTTTCTTTAACTTCCATATAACGAACTTCAAATTTAACTAATTATTTTTCAGAAACATGACCTTCATTGTTGATGGTGGGTAAATTCTATTCAACTATATATTACAAATTTTTTTTGTTCCCCATGAGACTTCGTTTTATGGAAGTTTCACTGGATATAATAATACATTGTAAATGTATAACCGCATATATTATAATATATCGAGCGGAAAAACTTGCAGTAATTTCATCTGTGATCGGAAAAAAGGAACACCGTGGAGCGTAGAGTTTTTCTTTTCAATTGAATCCTTTAAATTGATTTATTCGCGCGCAATTGTTGACGGAAACTCTTGAATTCAATACAAAATATATGTACACGTATATAGTCGCGGAGACATCGATTTTATACCCTAGCAAACATGTACGCACACACATTCCAATTTACAACGCGCATCGTGTACGGTCGTCGGGGGGGGGGACATCGTAATTCGTTTAAATTCGGACGGACATTTGAAGAGAGCACCGCATTCAGCACCCAGCACGCACACAAACATATAATATATATATAATTAAGGGCGGTCGAAGAGGGGGGGTGGGGGTGTTACCGAAATCGCGGTCTGAATCACGTCCGCGTTATGGTCGGTCATCGCATCATGTTTATTCATTACGACTGTGTCCCGGTAAGCTCACGACGTAGAGACACATATAATAATGCGGTCGACGTCTATACAGACGAATGTCGACGACGTACGTATGTTTGCGTACGAGAGGAGTACTCGAGAAAAATTAATAAGGGGAAAAGATATATATAAATTATTAGTAGGTATTAAATAAATAAAACAGCATCCCGGTGCGCATATACCGTATAGTACCACGATACGCCATCGAGAGACCGCGGTTGCGGTGACGGCGCGGCGTGGTAAACAAAAGGTGGGAGACGGCACGCATAATATGCGTATAACTTACGTAATAATATAACAATATTAAATATTATCAGATCGTGTGCAACCGCCGCATTATCCGTTCGGTCGTCGGTAAATGTTGTGGTCGTTGTTCACTATAATATTGTTGTTCGTCTCTTTATGTAATACGCGCGTCGTCTCGGAAGTCCGCCGCACTCTCGCAGACTGATAATGCGTGATAGCAATAGATTGTAATACGTAGAACAATATTATGTATAGCTCTATATAGTATTGAATATTACATAGGTACCTAATATAATATATTCTCGAGAAAACAATAATAATAATAATAATAATTATAATTATTATTATTATTATTATTCACCCGCCGACGACGGTCGGCGCGCGGTCCGGAGCACCGGTAGTTGTTGTTAATTTCTCGCACAGTTCTCCGTTCGAGATGGGCAGCGGTCTGTGCAGGAGTAGAGGAGACGAAAGACCGACGCGGGCTGTACGACGGGGGTTCGACGGGTTGTACCGGAAGATAGTTTTCAATTACTCTAAACAGGTAAAATACACTCAGGGTTGGCTTGCATTGTTAACAATACGACGAGAGTCTGTATGCTTTTTAAAAAAAAATTTAATGAAAAAACGATTAATTCGTTGCGTTATGAATAAGTTAAAGCCGCAAAGTATTTAAATACCTACCAATACAGGCCAATGTAGACAATACGATTTATAATTGATTTTATCATAACAAATGGATATCTAACATCGTGTAGTTGTAGATTTTAAAACATAATTAAAAATGGTACCTATTGTTATTCATTGTATTATAATATCGCACTATCCAAGTAATTTAATCATGTAGTTGAATATATTATAACCATCTTAATATGAGTTAGTTTATTTTTCATACGAATTTGTTCAGCTATAATCACTGTTGATAATATGTTGAATTTTATATAAATATTTATAGACGACGTTATATTATTATTTCTAATACACATACCTACTATTTAGTAAATACAATTAATTACACACCATCAATTTACATAAATCTACCATTAAAGATATATATTTTTAATTTTACTTAGTTTTGTAAATATAGATAGTTAGTTTAAAATGTCGATTAGATACACGATAACAAATATCAATACTAATTTAAACATTATGAACTGTGAATAATTCATCTAAAATTAACTGGTCAAAATGTACTTGGATTTTTATTATTCCTTGTCTATTATGTACCTAAATTATTTAATAATTACCTATATGGTGGATATGTATACGAACTGTGGATTTTAAATAATCTTAAGACTACCTACATAATCTATTTTTTATTAGATTTACTCAATAATCTATTTTTCTACTAGATTATAGTTATACTAATTAACTTAACATAATGAGTGGAAATACAATTTTTAATTATTTTTATCAATAAATATTAAGTACAATATACTTTATGAAGTAAAAATACGAATAATGATATCTATAGGTACTTTGACAAATCTCATCGTGATATATGAAAAAAAAAATGTAAGTAGTTAAATAAACCTGAACGAATATTATTGTTCGTGCTCTTACAAAAGCATAATGATAAATCTGAACATTTTACTGTATTGTAAGAAGAACTTGAACAACTGTTTATGATAAAGATATTTTTAATTATTTAACCATTAAAAATATGTTATGGTCTTGAAAATGGGTTCGAAATAATAATAAATTGGTAATTTAAGATAAAATTTGAATCTTTATAAAGTCGTTGCAGTCAATGGCCTCAGACGCCTATGCTTTAATAAATGAAAAAAAAAATGATAAATAAACGTATCTATTTTAATAATCAATTTACACTTGTAGGACGTAGGTATGTGTTTTTTTCCCTAAATAAAATATGTTAAATTATTTAACGTCATTCAGACTTGATCAACAATTCATTTCTAGAGTTGACAATATTAATGTAAATTCGGATATCGTAAATTGTAACTATACCTAAGTTTTTCGAATATAGGATATAAGTGTAATATTTTTTTAACCATATTAATAATAATACTAAATATGTTATTAATAAATTATGAAATTATCGAGCCATAATAGTAAAATGTAACTAGTTTTGACCTTTAATATATGTAGGAAGGAATCCTAATTAAAAGTTCTAACAGGTATTATAACAAATAAATAATTGTAACTGGTAAAAGAGGCGTTCAATTAAGGGAGTCAATTAAATTTCAAAAAATGTAAATTACACCTACACGGTAACACAAAATACAAGCTTTAATAAGTTAATAAATGCCATGAATATAAATTTAGTTTACATTTTATTAACGATTTATGATATTCATATTATACTATGAATTATAATAATATAATATCAATAAGCGATAGTGCATTCCACGCGTTTAATTAAAATATGTGTAAATCAGTTTTTTAATATTATTTTATTTCATTATCATATAAATAATTGTATAATATTTTCATTTTGAAAAATAGCGAGCGAAAAATGTGTTTGAAAATGAATGGGTATATTATTATCGTCATTATTGTGTGTTCACAAATTATTTACGTCGTGTTAAATTATTCAAATCGGTTACGCTTGTATGAAATTTTACAAGAATACAAAAAATTAGTATTACCGATTTTTGGTGATGAATAGATACGAAAAACCTTGAATCTTTATAGGCAGACTCTTGAATGTGAATTTCCATTAAAAGAAACTTCTCCGATGTTACGCGCATAAAATATACACGTATGTATATCACATTGTATGATATTATATTTTAATAAAATGTACGGTTTTTTTTTTTTTTTTTTTATCGTAAACCCCTTGGTGCGATTATTTAATATGGAACATCTGCCAAAAAAAAATAATTAATCTCCCGCTTAGATTCCTAATGACGCATAATCTAAGGTCAAGTGATATTAATGCATTCGTGTAACAATATAATATGCGATATATTGTTATGACATTATCCATATTACATATTATTATGTGTAGAAGTGTAGAACGTAATGGTAATAACGAAAATATTCTGTCGAAATAATAGTACTAAACTACCGTATTTTAATCCTATGTATAATTTTACTTATTATTATTATTATCATGACTTATGGTGTTCGACGTGTCAGTTTCAGATATTTTTGCACAGGTATTATTAATATGTATTGCGTATTAATTCACATTACAAATCATACATTATACAAGTATGAGCTAAATATAATAATATGTCGGTGACAAAATTATATTTATCAAATAGTAATAAATAATAATGCCTGTAATATTATGTTAATCAATTATAGATAATATAATATATTAATTAGATACACTAATTGAAGTTAGGTAAATTATTGTTCCGTGAAAAATAGAACTATATGAATTCAATTGGCTGATTCTCATTCATGTGCGTTCAAATGTCATAATATTACTATTAATATGTTTTCAGTGGACGCGTTATTCAGACAAACACAAGAGGAGTGAAAAAAAAAAGACCAAACACAATAAGTAAGTTAAATATTATATTTCTGTAGACAAAAATGAAGGGAATAAATGTTTATTTGTGTTGCAAATTACCTAGGTATTTGCATACCTATAGATTTATAGAAATATTTACTGGGTCTGTACATATAACTATGTAGAATTAATAAGGCTGGGCGTTAACAACTAGTTACTTTTGGATTTTCATTAATTTAATTTTTTGATTAACGTGAAATTAACTAATTAATTTTTCATTTAAAGAAGTAAGTAAAGTTAATTTATTTAACTTTTAATTGTATTACATTTCGTTTTCATGTCGAAAAATATTTACCGTGAATTATATTTTAAAGATTATATTTTTATATTTTTCCAATCTTACTTATTGTATTGGTAAGTATTGTTCTTTCTTTCGAAACGAACAATTTAAATGAAATATACACTATATGGAAATACTTATTGTATAAAGTATAAACATTATAGTCTATAATTTAGTTTTGGGTTGGTAAAATATAAAGGAGGCACGTAAGTAATTGTATAAAAAAAATATTAATGTATTATTAAAAAGTCTAAAAAAAAATGTGTATTTACTATTATCTATTAATTTAACTAAGAAACCAAAAATTCAATTAACTTTTAATTTTTAACCTTTTCTTATTGACGCATATTAATTTAACTTAACTGAGTTGAAAAAAAATCATTAACTTGTCCAGCTTTGAGAATAATTATATTGTAGAATTTGACGGTATTTTGAGGTTTACCAGCGGATAATTATATTTGGTATAGTAACGTAAACAAATATCCCGGAATTATATTATCATCACGATTTATATCTTACTTCACCTACAAGGTGATCCATTATAAATCTTCATTAATTATTTCAAAAAGTTAAGAATGTTTAGAAAATAATTATTTTTAAAAAATTTGACGTAATGAAAGACAAAATTTTTGAAAAAAAATATACTTGTTAATTATCGTTTTTAAGTTTTTTACTTATTTAAATTATAACATTAATTTTAATGTCATATTTTGAAGCAGAATAATTTCGAAGTATTTCGAATTTCGATACATACAAATCGAATTTTGAACGAGTACATAATATTTAAGAAGTTGTAACTTAATAAGTATCTGAAGATTAGATGAGCTGAGTAGAGTGACATTGTACCCCAAAATATGGGTACAACTTTGCACATCAAACTATAAATAATTATAACTAATTAGCAAGTCGTTTAAAAATCTGAAATATTGAGTGTAGACATTTATAATAATCACCTAGTTTAAGGTAGATATTCGTATACATTTTGACCGGGTTACAGTTCACAACTATGTGCAAACAATGTTGAATTATATCATTTGTTGAACATTTTAATGCAACGAATGTCCTTTAATACCCTATATAGTATTTAAAAAACGGTATCACCAGGAAATCATATCATAATATTAAAATTCATAGGAAGATTTTCAAATGTTTGATATCCATAAAAATGTCAATATAATAATATTTTCCTCTTTAGTCATTGTTCGCTCAGAATTTTAAATCATAATAAAGAATTAAAAGCATATTTTTTATAGGGTATCCAGTGTGATACAACAAACAGTGAAATTTGCATTGAATTTTATTTTTTTTATAGTAGTTCCGTTATCTGAAAAATATTAATTTCTTTGTTATAAACTTATAACTAAAATGTGTTAAAATGTATACGGGCAATACAGGGTGTCAAGAAAGTTTTCGAACGTACCAAAAAAACTTTTTTTTTAGAGTAATTTGGTTCGGAAAAGTTTTTAGAGCACTTTTATATCCGAAAACGTGATGGTGAACATACTAAAAAAAAAAAATAACGTACACATCATTGTAATCACCAATAGATTCTGAGCGTCACTCGGAATCTAAAATTGAACACGTACAGAGTTAAATGTAATCATAAAATCTATATTCTTGAAGAAACAAAATTCAACAAGAAATCACTATAAATACAATTATTATACGAAGCGTCGAGCTACACATTTAATGTTCATAGGATTTATTATATTTTGTGTCAATATACAAAAAAAATAATACGGCGATAGTATTATTTTGTTATTCTAAAAAAATTTTTAAAAAAAATCCACATGAAATGTTATTAAAATAGTAAACTTTAAATAAAGCATGCATTCAGTATTTTAGATTCTGAGTGAAGCGATGAATGTATTGATTTTTCAATGATGTGTGTTTTTTTTAAATTTATTTTTTTGTTATTTTTTTATTTTTATGTGTCATCACGGTTTGGGGCAGTAAAAACTAACAATGCTTAGATTTTCTACAAGAGTATCTTGTTCGATGGAAAAGTGAATCTAGTTGGTGCTTCGAGAGGTTAAATTTTAAAATTCTCAATAGTTTTCAAAAGTGCCGAGAAAAACAACATAAAAATTAAGGAAAATTGAGAATATTTACGCAAAATCGGTTTTTTAATAAGCATTTAAAGTTCAGATCTTGACAAAACACGGAAAAATCACGAAAATTAGCAAATTATTTTGAGTTGAGAGTTCATAAAAATTTTTATTTTTAAATCTAAGGTTTGAAAATGTAATACAAGATTATTCATAAGTTTATCTACCTTTAGCGAAAAAAAAAATGTCTACAAGCAAATTAAATTAAATTTTTATGAACGTTTGAAGTTCATATTTTTACAATATTGGGTATTCACTCGATTTTTTATGTAGCGCTTTTGTTATTTTGTTGTAATTCAAAAACAAATAACAGTAGATATATGAAAATTTTACTGAATATTTATATTCGCATTTTCTATACACCATCATATTTTGAAAATATTTTGCTCTTTTTGAACTGTTTACGGGCACTGATAGTTTTCAATTATTTTGGTTTTTTTTTCTATAATTGTCAATAAAATGTTATTTGTTTGGTAAAAAGCGTGAAAATTTAATACTAGGCTCCTGATATATTGCTTAAATGGCAGTTGAAAAATATTAAAAATACATAGCTACAATTTTTTTTTATAAGCATTTAAGGTTGGAATTTTGACAAAATTTATCATATTTAAAATTTAATAACTATTTTGTGGTTAATAATGTATAACATGGTCAACTTGTATAGTTAAGGATTGAAAATTTAAAACAAGGTTCTATTTAAATAGGTAAATATATAAAAATTTTTATTCACAATAATATCATCAAATATACTTAGTAATATCATAGGCTGACTGACCGTCTTTGCTCAGAATCGTTTTTCTTATACAATGATATTATATCATTGATTTAAAATTTAACACCATCCATTATAGTGACCCTGCATTTGTACCTACTTGTACCTTGTAACTTTTTATTTTGAGAAATGGATGTTAGTCAACTTACTACGTTGTCTTATGACAATAGTTTATGATTAGGCGAACATATTATAGAAAAATAAATTCTAATTGTACGATCATTAGTCGTGTACGATAATATATTAAATTTTGGATTCACAGCAGCATCCACTGCATTACCCTACGGTATAAGTTAAGTGATCTGCGCCACTGATAATACCATGCAGTAATATTCGGTGAAAAGAAACAGATGAAAATTACTTTGAATTTATAACGAATAGAGTAAAAAGATAAAAAAAAAAAAAAAACAAAAAACTGGATCGTTGTGTGCTTCCGTAGTATGTAGGTATCTACGTATAAGAAATCTAACGAACAATCAAAGAATTATTTTATAGAATACTTGTCACTATTAAACGGCGACCAGTGCTACGCGAGAGTGGTATATCTCGCTATTTTGGACTACTTTCGTGTGATATATCGAAACATTTGGACAGCAGGCAGTGAACAGGTCCACAGGACGGAATGCGTTGGGTGTCGGGCGAGAACGACAAAATTAAATTCATAAAACAACGTACGACACCGTTAAATCATAATATAATATAATAAGACGCGCTGTAGTCAATAAAATCTGCGAACCTTTCCGCGAAACTTTCGTCTGCGCGTTTTATTAGACGATCGTTTGGAAAACTTTACGCGGGAATCTTGTGCCGGGGCTGTTTATTGGGGAATTAAAAAAAAAAAAAAAAAAAAAACACAAAATAAACGTAAAACCACGCACGGACCTTGTCCATGATATTATATGGGTAGGTATTCCCAGAGCTGTTAAAATGTATTAAAATGTTACAAAGGTATATAATAATATAACCTCGACGCGGTATCGTATAATATATATACCTACCTACTGACGCAATAATAAACTCCATCACTATTATGTGCTTTATGTGTCCAGTCGGTCATTCGCATCATGAAATCGAATACGCTCTGGGACACGACGGTCTCTGTGTAGCTAAGTATACGGACGGTTGGAATTTTCAGGAAAATATCGTATTATTTTACGCGAATATTACATTTCACGACAGACGACAGAGATAATATTAATATATCGGGGGTTAGAGATGAACTCGCGATGTCAAATTGACATCAACAGAAGCATTTTCAAACACTACGAAGCGTATATAGTATTGTCTACGTTGTATTATTATTATACGATTGATATTGTAAATTCGTATTTTTCTTAAGACTCACATAATATTATATTATTTTACGATAACAATATTATTACTTAATACTCGGGCACTAGAAGACATACGTACCTATTACCTATACACAATTATTGAATTATTATACTTGAACGTTCGTGTTTTGATAACTATAGTGACAACACAACGTTCGTACAATGTCAATATTATTTTTCAATTAAGATTTTAGAACACTATATTCATTAGCTTTAGTCTATACGTATTCATCTCTAAATAATGATATGAGAATACATCTATTCAATATCTTTAAATTAATCCAATGTGAAAACGGAATTATAGATTAAAAATTATAATTTCGTGACAAACATACTAATGTCATTGACACATTTATGTCAGTATGATATATTTCGTTAAAGTTAGAATGGATACATCATAATATTACCTAATAATAAACTATATAAAAAATAAAATAATATTATACTTTTTAAATATTATTTTTACTAATATAATATTATTATAGTTTTAAAATAATGTGTATTTAAAAAAAAATGTTTTGAAAGAAACATTTTTTTTTTATGGTAAAAAAATGCTTTGGACTTCAAGTGCGATGGTTGTTTCTGTTTGGAGATCCAAAAGTAAAAAGTCCCTATACTTTTCTGAATGTTCGCGAAAATCTAAAATAAAAATCGGTAAACGGGAATATTTTTGTTACATCAACTTTTAAGGCAAAATGGATTTTGTTATTTTGTTAACATAATATGATGATTATTATTGGTATCGATTTTTTGATAACTGAGTAACTATTTATTTTTAAGTTAATAAACGCAAACATTTTTTTGCAAAGATTAGTTCAACTTACTTAGTATATTACTAATAGTAAAATAAATTCTAGAAAACTATAGGTAAAAGCAATATTATCATATATAGTATAATAAGATATCCCTAGAAACTTAGCTTGACAGACGGTCTTCGTTCAAAATCGTATTTCGTCTATAGGTACAATGATTGAATCATTCTACTCAAACTCAATGTTATTGACGAGGAACACTCGAAATCTATACAGGCTACAATATTATGCAGTAACTATACAGCAGAGCGACTTCTCCGGTTTCATGTTTCAGTTCCTTAGATTTGTGTTATATAATTTTAATCCAACATATATAGATATATAAACTGAGCAGAAATGAAATAAAATATTTTACTACAATTTTAACGACAACCCTAATGGTTGCGTATAATACCATATTATTACCACCTAACCATATTATACCTACTGCAAATTGAGCGGGATATTTGACTGAAATTATATTAGTACATACCTTAGCCACGAACAATCGCTAAACATTTAATTAATCAATAGTGAGTTAATAGTACCTACCTTAAATATTATGTTTTAGTGGCCAATGATTGGTTCGTACAATTTTAATAAACCATTAAATTAATACATTTTTCATGAAATACGGCATAAGAAAATGTATAAAAATATTTCTGTCAGATATGGGGACGCTCCCGAGGCGATTACCGAGGAAATACCATACGCGATAGGAATTAAGTATATATATACGGAACAAATAATTTGTTCCTGTTCGGAACTCAACTACAAACAGTTTCGACTATTTGTTCCGGGACGGATCTTTACTGTAATAACTTTAATTAATTAAAAATCCATAATATTGTCTGATCGTTTACTTAATCGTTTACAAGGGTCTTCTAACAATAATTTAACATCATATAAACAGATATATAGTTACGTTCCATATCTTTGTGCTTTATAGATGTGTACCTATACCTGGTATAACATTTCACCAGGGATATTTAACTCCACCGGGGAAATTTATCTCCGGTACAATCCCGATCGTGAATATTTAACCCTCCCCCCACCCGGGTGAAATGTAACGGGTCAAAATACAATAAGGTTCCACCGGTACATCGAAAAACCGACAACCGTAATAATTATTGTATTGCGTTCTTGTTTTCTCGAACCGTGTCTCATTGATCTTATTGCACATACAGGAGCAGAAGGAAGAAACCGATCATCAGCGGACCGTTTCCGGCAGATCCGGATCGACTGCAAGGTGAAAAGTGGCAGTACGTGATACTGACGCGGTTGGACACAGAACCGCCGCCCGAACGACCGCCGCGAACCAAGCGCTGCCGCCGGCAGGAGACGGCGATCAGTGGCGTCAGTGGCATCGTCCGTTGGGGATCGGAGCGGCGGCGGCGGCGGCGGCGGTCGTTCGGTCGCAGGCGGCAGACGACGCCGCCTCAGAGTCTGTCCGCCGATGAGCCGACGGAACCGGTGTCGTCCGGACGGATCGAAGTTGGCGATGACGGCGGAACGGTCAAAAGAGCGGTGGCGGCGGCAGAAAAGAAAGCGCCGCCGGCTTTCGACAAGGCCGTCGAAAAGACTTCGATGTGGGTCGTTTTGTGGTCGGGCGCCGTCGTCGCTGGTCGGACGTTCGCTGCCCGACAAAACGGTTTGCTCAAGTCCGTCGCCCGCGCCCATGCGATGGCCAACGATTTGACGTCGTAACATTAACAGATTGGCGGCGGTGCATGTGGAAAATTACAGCGGTGGATAACCGCGGTTAAGGTGCCTCGGTACTTCCGCTAATCTTAGTTCAAAAGACCTCAAGTTTTGACAAAATTTAAGTTAGTTGACGTTGTCGGATTTCTATTCTAAAAAAAAAAAAATTGAACTCGCCAGAAAATTGTCTATAGAATGTACGGGATACGTTGTAAAGATTAAATCTTATATTATTGTGAACTGTATTTGAAAACTTGAAAGTATGAATTTTTTCAAATCATAATTAAAATTATAAACGAAAAGTGTTTTTTACAGACGATTTTCTGCTGGATTCAAATATTTTTTCAAAAATCAGAATCAGACAACGTTAGTTAACTTTAATTTTGTCAAAACAATAACATGTAAGAATTTGTAAAATTCGTGTATCGATTTTTGACATATGCATGCCCATATGAGAGTGGTACTGGAATTTAATTTCACTCACATTAATAATCATTTACAACTACCTAACTCATAGATCCCGGGTGGCTAAGACAAGATTAGAAATTGCCTAATGGTTGCCCCTTAAATAATAGCCCATAGCGAGGCCCATTAAAGATATAATTACTTATTATAAGTATCGTGGTAATAATCGAGTGTTTATGGTATCTTTATAGTGATAATAATACTGCAAGCTATCGATACATCGTACATCACCCACACACATAATATACTATTACAATCATAATATTATATTATTATATAATCTATATAGGTACTGTAATTGACTTTTCAAAAAGCCACTGCGGAAAATCCTATTTTGTTTTATATTTAATATCACAATATTGTCTTTATTGACGAATCGCGTGAGACCATAATACATAACGAAATCTAGTGGTTGTCCAAAATCCGTACGTGTTATTCTATTTAGATTTCCAATCATAAACTATAAGTTAAACCAGCATGCGAAAATATGTCCTATGTTAATTTGATTGTCTGTAGATAATCAGATCTAACCACAGGTTGTGAAAAGTGCGCTGCATTACTATTGTATACAATTATATTATACAGTATAGTTGGGGGGTGTACATCATAGAGTAAGATATATTATGGTGTACATGGCAAAGGAAGAGTAAAATATGCCTTATAGCGCCTTATACTTATTTCATTATATTTTGGTTTCAAAACTCAAACTATAGGTTTGACATTTAAAAAAATGTCTAATATAGATATAATATATTACGATAATAATAATAAAAAGATAACCGTATAACTCTCCTGTCACATTATAAAACCACATCTTGCCTAACGTGCCGATTTTATGCCATCCAAATACACGTCGGAGGAGACGTCTTACTATCGAGTTCAATTTAAGTGCACACTCGACGCATTTGAACGCCATAAAGGCTGAACGCAAAACAGTTCAACGATTTATCCGGTAATAACATGGAGAAGAAAAAAAATATATATAAATAAAGTGGCAATGTAATGCCGAAAATCCTCCTTGCGCAGTGTTTATGACTTCCGCGGCTCGACGGATGATACTTCCGGTGTGTTAAAGCCAAGTCGCCTTGTCATCATTTCAGAAACAGGTCGTTCGATTCGAGCGGAAAGGCAAGGCAAGGGGATGAAAATAAATATATTTATAGGTTCGACGCTATATAATGGCTCCATTCGATATGCGAATACATAGTATATACATACGAGTTGTACTATATTATATAGATCGTATATTTTCGTTTTCCAATTTCATTCACCATTCTACACGTCCCATTAATATTGCGACATCGATAAAAAAGGGCCCGTACAATAATAATTATTAGGTAACAAGTATACGGTTTCCCGAAGGACATATTATATAGGTATAGATATCTACTCGCAAATAACCAACTCTATAATATAGTTTTTGTGGTAAATTTCTTTGGACCCACCCTTATGAGTGATCGTAATTGAACCCAAAACAGTTAAAACTTAAAAACGTCTATGCCATGGCAATTTTAGTTTTTTGTTTTTGTTGTATTAAACGAATCAATTTTTTTTGTGTGTGTATTATTGATTGTAATTTGAAAATGACGTATTTGTTGATAATTTATGTTATGTAAAAGTTTATATTATAGGTTCAACTGTGAAAGTGTCATGTGAAACACAAAAATACTCAGAATTTATAAAAATCAGAAATTATTGTACTATAATATTTTACTTCCATTTTACTTACTATACAAAAATTGAAATGCAATATATTATAGAAAAACAATTTTTAAACTCAAATAGTAAACTTATTTAGTATTTTATAAAATTTGAAATGACGTGTTGAAGTGTTTTTAAATTTTTTATACGAACATTTACTAATAAATTATTCATTAATGTATATTTATTATTTTTTGTATTTAAAACTGTTTTTGGATACATCCGCCAGTTTTATAACTAAATGTATCATGTATGTATAACAATTAAATATAATTTGATTTTATTAAATGATAATAGAATTAACTTGTGAGTCAATATCTATGTTGTTAATATTACTAGTACATGAATAATTTTAGAGAACAGAATACTCGACTATTACATAGCAGCATATCCAATAGACTCAGTGTTCATTTGTGCATCAAAATTAATAAAAATACACTTGAAAACCTTAAAAATGCTAGATAATTTGCTTCTCAAATTAACAAAATAATAAATATCATACAATCGTATTCAAATCTTTTGGCTGTTATAATAATGTGTTGTACAAGATGCGTTATTTTTTTTTACATAAATTAACGATTCTTACCAATTAAGCTAAGTTAAGGTCAAGTTAATAACAATTTTGGTTTTACACAATGTAGTAGAATTTTTTATGTTGTTTAATTATAGATAGATAAGTAGATTGAAAAACAATATTCAATCATACTAAAATAAATCTGCATGACTGTATATATATATATTTTTTATTTATCAAGCCTATGGTAACAATGGTCATTGGGTGAAATTTATAAGGATGTACAGGTTATAATACAAATAAACTTAAATAAAAATTTGTAAATAAGATCATTTTTTATCATCCGAAAACGTTTGAGCAAAATAATGAATAACCTCATCACTTAAACCAATATATTACTATAATACGTATTCCACTAGGTAGGTATTGGAATACAAGGTATAATATTTTGAAAATTCAGTTAAAAATCATTAGTATTAGCAAAAAAAAAAATTATTATCATTATGGTGGTTGTAAGAACTTTCAGCTAGTCAACTTTATACGCACGTCAAATTCACATAATTATTTCATCTCATTATAAGATTTGAATTAAAGGTGAAACAGTCAAGATACAGGTAACAGATAGGAATTTTAAATTTTAAATACCAATACTACCACTGCAGGCGACGTCGTATATTATTTCCAATTCTCATATTCAATTAGACAATCGACGAATCAGGAAAATAATATATAATTTATTTCGTGTAATCGTTGAGCTGCGAGGACCAAAAAAGTAGACATGCGGAGTCATACATATGAGATAGGTTTCAGTACATACTCCTTTATAACAACGAACTCTTTTTCTGCGTCTGAAATGTGCGAACAATAAAATGTTATTATAATAACATATAATAGCTAGTATATTATATAGGTGTCGGCATATTATTGCGTTCGTTTAGGTATAGGTATAATCGAATGCTGAATAGCGCCGGGCGTTTTACCTAATAATGGCGGAATAAAAAAAAGAGATCAACCGACAAATATATCAGTAAAATAAACAGGAAACAAGCGAATTCCACGCATTGGATCGCGATTAGCATGTGTCGCCACCGCAGTTTTTAGATATGTGTCGCGCGCGTGGAATTGTAAACATACGTGCCACGAATGTTGTTCGTGTAAGTAATATATATATATGTGTATGCGCGTGTAAGTATAATAAAAACCAGAGGGAGCGAAGGCGTTTTGCCTCGTCTGAAAAGGGTTGGTGGCCTTTGAGCACGGTGGCAAGCTGCGGGCGAGGCGAGTGGTGACGAATGAGACGAGTTTTGTCGTCGTACATAAAAACCAATATCATTTTTTTTCCCAATGCTTGCGAACCCGTGTATGACACGAAAGCGTTTTATAGTGGCCTTTGCCACGCCATTTTTTATAGTCTGAAAACTTTGTCACCGAGAATCATCGTGGTATACGGCTTTTACGCATCCAAAGAGCCGTTAAAACGAATGTAACGTTCGAATCGTACGTATAGGTACATGGTACGGTACGTTTTGTTTTCGGCGAAACGTTCGACGCTGCGTTTTTAAGTCCATCACCGGCTTTTGGAAAAAATTAATGTTATAACAACACACTAAATGTTCACATAAAAATCGAATTTCTTCGTCCGTATCGTAGTAATATTCACTTGTAGAAGGGTGATGCCTTAGAGGAGGACATTTTAATATAAATTCATATTTTCCATTTCGTGTGACTTACATAAAAAGTGACTACGATAAAAACAGTAAACATATTATACCAAGTTATTTTCGCAAAATTAAAATCTTTCAAATCTTTCTTACATTATCTTCTGACTTAAAATTATTATGTATGGGGCAGAAAGTTGGCCTACTGCAAATATCAAGTCTCCCGGGTAGAAAAAAAAAAATACCGCCCATTTATTGAATTCGGAAAGGGTTACGGAGATATGGTCTGACGGAATTTCCTTTGGCCTACTCGACATTATAATATAGTGCCAGCTGCAGCAGCACTGTAGGGAAACGACAGAAACCGATATCCTAATAATGATATATAGGAGGTAGAAAGACAATCAGCGGGTCGCGCAACGGAACTGTCGCCGCGGGTAATTAGTACTGATGGCGGAATCCATTTGGTGACTTTATAATAATTGGCAGTGTAATGGCAGTGCTATGAGAGACGTGAATTTCAGGGGTTAAACGAGCCGGCAAATTGAATTTATATCCCTACAATCGTTCACCCATATACGAGAAGATATAATATAACGTATATACATATATATATAAATTATAAAGTGCGCGTACTGTGGTTGTAGGTATAGGCATATGCCATGTATATTATACATTTTAATAAACATATTATGTGCATAGATTTAAACTCGGTTCGAATCTTAGTACTACACAATGGCATCTAAATAATATCGACGCGTGCACTATGACATTGTACATTTGTATACTAGGCGCCACGTTGATTTTGTTCGACGACTTATTGGTTATTATTATGTTTTAACGTTCGGAACCGATTCGGAAAATATTTTCTCAGTTACTCTACTCACAATAGTTAAGGCCATTGTCATATTTGTAGTATCGAAACGGTTTTCGGCGCACACGTACTTCGTATAGCTACCAAAAATAAAATGTTCTCTAACTAATACCTACTAGAAAAGAAATCTACAATTGATGTACTAATTATTCAATTGTGTTTGATTTGAAATAAAATGCATATTAAGAATCTATGATATTAATGTTTTCAACAATTAAGAATATGTTTTTCAGATAAATACTACCTACTAATATTATTAAAATTATAACTTGATTTACACTAAATTCATATGGATCATAAGCTTTTATTGTATAGTTTGGTACATAGTATTGGCTGAAAATATAATTTTCAAAAATCAAATAATATAGTTAGCTGTTAGGTACCTATTTTTGGAAAAAATTTTCTCAAGTGTACCTATATTATATAATATTTATTTGATATTTTATAGCGCATAGTAAATTATAAATATACACATATATATTAGAGTGCGTACTTGATTTAATGTTATAAACAACAAAAGACTATTGTTTTACTAACATAAAAAAATTATCTTTATAAAAATTAATTTTGAAAAATAATAAAATTTGCTGTACCTTATAGAATTTGTTATAAGTATTCTTGGAGATATTCTCATGTTTGTCCATGTATTGAACAATAGAACATCAAAGAAATAACTGTAGTATTTTTTGAAGAGCTACTCTATGCGTGAGTATTAAATTAGGTTTTCAAATTACCACTCGTCAAGTTTCAAAGCATTTTATATTTTATATTAAAAGTATTTCCATCCATATAAATTCTTGTAGCAAGCAATTATGGAGTCTGCCGAAGATAACATTTTATTCCAACGGTAAAAAGTATTCTTGTAATTACGTATGCAATTTTAATGTTAAAATAAGTTTAAAGTTTATGTTCCTTTATTTACTCTTAAAATAACTCAATAAATAGAAAATTAGTTAGAGAAAGCCTTTCAGAAAAAAAAAAAAAAACTTTTCTTTTGTTTTAATAATATTGAAAAATATGATTAAAAAAAAACTTTGTCAAATCAAGGGATATTGATCATTATTATAGCCTCATCATGTCATGAATGCTACTTTTATTATTTTGATTAGAAAGAAATGTTAATTAGAAATATATTATATATTAAATTTATTTAATTAAGTTATAAACGGGCCAGGCTTAATTATAGTACCACGAATTCCTATGAAACGAAAATCAATTAAAGGATTTAGACCAGTCAATATTTCCTGCGTAAATCTTATACGAAAATATGAATCTAATCGTAAACGATGTTGATCTAGTGTTTTAAGGTTAAAAGTTCATATTCATAAAAGTGGTGAGTTTGAAGAGTGTGGTTCCTTGGCTATGGAAAATTTAAATTAGAGCTATAATTGTAAGAACTTTTCCTGAATTTTTTCTAGTTGGAGTTTAAGACCCAATCGAGGTCCCAATTGATAAAGAGCTAGGCCATATTGTTGAGCCATATTCAGCAAGTTAAATGATCTTCTATGAGATATTGTTTGATTTGTTTACAATGTCGTGACAGTTAAGTTTAAGCTTATGATAAAAAAAATACTAAGGTCCTTAATAGGCTTCGTAGTCTTTTACCATTGAGATGAAACAAATCAAGCTCTGGAAAATGTCATTATTTGGCTTTTAAAAAGGCTAAATATTTACAATTAAACTATTGTAAATACACCATTCTAGAGAGTATTTAAAAAAAATTTATATAATTCAGCTTCGCAGCTTGATTATTAACTATACGGAATATTTTGATGTTTATATCGTTTACATGTATAATAATATGTAGGTATAGACAGTATTCAAGTGTATGGTCACTAATAGCATTTTATCATATGAACACAAATTTATGAACCTTGCATTACATTTTTAAGCTTTTTACTCAAAAATAAAAATTTATTTTAAGTACCTACATAATTATTGTCTCAAATATCTAGATATAAATAGCACAACAAGTGACAAAATATTTTTAAAATTATTTAATATTTAAAAAATGCTAATATCAATATTCAGTGAAAGTTTAAAGTATTTACAGTATAATAGAATTATTTATTTTTGATTCTGCAATTAAGAAATAATATGCAAATATTTGAAGTCCCCAACCCTGTAATTATAATCACTTTGCAATATAATTGTGCATTTTTGTAATAATAAATACAATTACATTAATTATATTCATTAATAGCAGAAATGAAAAAAATATAATATGTAATTTATTTTATTAGAGGGATTTTACTAATAATTATATTATAATATAGGTACTCGTACCTATTTATTTTCGTTATAACATTTTTATTTATACTTTTGTTGTGTATTATGTTGATTAAATAATTTTCTACAAATGTTGATAAAATATGTATGTCATATTGTATTTGTCATCACAACAAACTTGGATACGAGCTTGGATAGTATTCAAAATTCAGAACATTGCATTTTGCATACTATATATTATATTATGTCTGCTGGTTATAGTAATATTTCAAACAATGCAAGTACAACTATTTTCTTTAAAATTATTATTATTGATGTTTTTTTTATGTCCCTCCTCCTTTTAAAAAGATTCCATAATCCCAGTAAGCATACCCAAGTATTATTTAGACAAATCTAAATTCGACAAATGCAATTTCACTGCGATGCAACGTGTGTTGTTAGACCTCCCATGACATTACTTTTCATACACCACAGTAAGCTATTCCATTCCGAAAATACGACCGAAACCGTTTATCCGACCATTGTAAAAAAGTGTTTGTCTACATCGAGTTTTTTATTACATACTTTTTTCTTATCACTTAAAATATGTATTCAAGACATTGTCATAACTCCTATGAGATCATCCGTTGATAATAATATTATTATGTTCAGTTTGTACTCTCCGGCGGCGGTCTTAGCGGTTTGCTGTACATTTATCCATTAGAGAGCTGTAAAGGGCTGATGATCTTAACGTTATTAAAGTCTGGCAATATAAATGATACGATCCCATGACTGAGAGTGAAAGGACGAAGGGGGACCACGTTGGCAGATACCGGATAATGATGATTGATACGGACAGATATTATTTGTCTCATGGTTCCGACGATACCATTTCGTCATAAAATCGCGGATTAGACGGCCGCAAGAGTTTTGAAAAGAAGGCGGTCCTTGAGAGGAGAAAATGTTATTTATATAAAGATGTTTCGAAGCGGAATCTAACCTTAAAAATAATGGTGTAGGCGTTTTTTTTCTTTCAACCAAATGTCTTGAAATTTTTTTATTAATTGTTGTTTATTTATCATTTTCATTTCATTTTTTTTTTGTTTTATTTCATTGGTTAAATTAAATTAAAGTGTGAACGTAAAATATATTTTTAGTTTTTATGTTTTTTTTAAAATAAATATTATAATGTTTTCACGTTGATTGGAATCTGAAAATGTAATATTAAAATATATATCTACCTACAAAGTAATTATTTTTTTTGTTTCTGAAATATTATAGTATATATTATATACGCCATTTGCAACACTTATTTTATTACTGAACACTTTGAGATAAAATGTTCTTATAATTTATGAGATATTTTAGTAATATAGATAAAAAATACATATCAACAAACTAACTAACACATTTAAACAATTTTTTGGTGTTATATCCATTTTAGTTTTTATAAAATTATAAGCACTATATGGTTTTTAAAAAGTTTTAAATTAAAAGCTATAAAAAAGAAAATGTATTTATTAAAGAGAAGGAGAATATGAAAATATTATAAATAACTTTTTGTTTGTATTTTATAAGGCTTAATTTGAATTAAGACATTATACTCTGTTATATTATCCAAAAATTGATAAGATTTTAAAATGAACTTCTTAGTTACTCAGGAAAAAATCACACTGATACATAAACCTAATGACCTTTATAAGTCTAAAACTTTTTAAGTTTTGCAAAAAACTATACTATCAAAATATTTTAACAAATTGCTATAGATATTGTTATAACTTTTATAATACAGAAAAGTTTTTAAGGCATGACCATAACTATTGTAAAAAAATTGTGATCAGCTACTTGAAATGATTCAATTTTATCACTGAATATGTTGCAATCAGGATCATAATATCATAATATTATATATTAGTATGTACACGGTATAGAAGATTATCTTCTACACCGAGTTATATATAAAAAAAACTTTTTTGGGTTGGTTATTTGGATTTAATTTATAGGTATTTATATATTTTTGAATGATTATACTTATTTTTATACTACTTATCTTCATAAGCAATCTAAATAATATAATTTTTTCATTTTTCATTTAAAAATAATTTTAAGACAAAATATCGTTAGTATTAAATAAGGAGGTATATAACCAACATAGCCTATCTTACCAATATAATATTAAATATATATACTATGTAGGTATTTAATATGAGTTATGTATCAGTACTGGTAATAATATTTATCAGAAGTTCATAACATAAATATTTTATTAATAGAAATCTAAAATAAATTAATAAATTTAGTTAATAGGTACCTATATTTTTACCTATGTTTACATAACTTTTACAGAATATATTAAGCTATTAATGCTGTACAATTTAATGTGTCCCTGTTATAATAATGTATTTTTAAAAAAAATAACTTAAAGCATTATTTTTGTAAATATTTATAATAGTATGTAGTATCGATTACTAATTAATTAATGCCGCAAACACATATGATTTTTTTAAAGGAATTTTTGTTTTTTTAACAATATTATGGATAAAAATGTTGAAATGTTGAAGCATTTAATTTACTTATCACACATCAAATTGGTTAATTAAATAATAATATAGCAAACAGTTTAAAATACATTCATATTGTGTTTATTATTTAAAAAATAAAACCCTGATCGCGAGGTATGACAACAAATTAAGTCATCATCAAATACTTTTGAGCTTGAGGTCTTAAATTTGGAAATCTGTTCAAGTATATTTAATTATCGAATTTAAATTTATTTTATAATAAAAAAATATCAAATAACTAATTTATTACTTAATAAAGAAAAATGTTGTGGTTTATTCCAATATTGTATTGAATTACAAATAGCCAATAGGTAATAATATGTTAGTTATGCCAACAAACACCGGCAACATACGTATTACGCACACAATCGGTTGCATTATTGAAGTTAAAATGGATAAATATACTATTTTGGGTATTTTTATTTTGATATAATATTAGTAGGTAGGCACCAGGCAATAAATCAATGGGCATCATGGATACTTATCCATATTATTTAGTTTAAAATTAAAATTAAATATTAGTTACACGAGTCAACAACAAATATCGCGTCGCTCGTTCTCTACGACTCTACCAAGTCGTTATGTACAATATATTTCATAATATTGACTCTTGAAACTTCCCGAAATTGGGGAGTTTTGTATATTAATATGAATGTTAACAACAATTATGATTTATTACAATCTAAATTACAAAATCACAAAACTGTAGCTCAATCGGTCCCTTGTATATATCATGGAGAATTCGAATATCTTTCAGAATGAAAATCGTGATAATTGTCGACACGTATCATTGGAATTATAGAAACAGTAGTTTTTAAGAAAGAAAACGCGAATTTACGAGGCCCTTTATTAAAGCGTATTGAGCATCAGTAACATATTATTCATAGTGATAGTAATAATATATTATTTTATTTTATTATTTTAATAGTTTACCTTTTTGCAATTTCGGTGGCCCTAGAAAATGTGAAGGGCTCCTACAAAGCCCACGGTAAAATTGGTTCAGGTTAGGTCTGATTAAATTATTTTATAATATCATTGAAATACCATGTTAAGCATACGTGGTACACACTATCTGGACAATACAAATAATACGAAGCGACCAAAAATCGTCCCATCACGGCGCACAACGCATTAACGTGACAATAAATTGTAACAAGGTTTACTTGGATTTTGCATACCTATATTTAAATGCAGAGGGCAGGAATAACGGCATTATGCTTTTAAAAACTCGTGGAAAAATTGTGTTTATACTATTTATACAATTATCCAGAATTACAGTGCGTTTAGTGCTAACTTAAAATTTTGAATATCATAACGAAATTGGTAATTTACAAAAAAAAAAAAAATATGCTCCGTGAATAATTAATTCATTACGATATTTCATTCGTTAAAAAATCATGATAAACATAGATATCGTAAGTTAATATCATTGCTGAGAGCTGATGGTTTCTCGTACATTTTTATTTTTCACCATAACATAACACAGTTATTGTCTAGGTTTTATTTCCTTTTCATTGATCTCTGCACCCCCACCCCACCCCCCGCCGATAGATAAAAATGTATGTCTATGCCATATAACATGTTTATAGGTATCTAACACGGTAATCAATATTAAAAAAAAAAAACTGTTATTGTTATTTCAAATACGAGTTCCAAGAAAAAGGTAATGACATAGCATTATAGCTGCAGGTAGGGGTAATTTCTTTCTCTTTCGTGTATACATGAATTACCTTAAAAAAAATAGAGAGTTCCGAAATGCGAGATTATAACAAAACGTACATTTTCACATTACGAGACCTACGACTAACGAAGAATACCAATTAGTAATTACGAACTATACCAACGAAATCGGTAAACTATTGTAACACGTATAAGGTGCCAATGAAGAAAACGACCGGTAAAGTAACATCGTCGATTACAAAATACTATTTAGTATTATAATATTATATTTTTTTTTTTTTTTTTTATAATTTTAACAAGATATATACAATCTGTACCCATTAGGCACAATAAGAATATGTGATATAATATTTTGTACATGAAATCGTGAGGGAAGAAGCCAACCAGTGAAGGCACTACCTAATTGTATTTAATAATATTATAATATAATAATATTATTTATATATATATTTTTAATAATATTATATAAATAATAAATACTAATAATAACATTCATGGTATTTACTGCTGAATCGAGAACCAGTGTCGTCGCTGACTTCTTTGGGGTAACATTAGTGGTAAATACTGGTAGTGTGGTATTAGAGAGTTGTTGCACAAAATAACGTTCGGTTAAATTATACGGTAGTCGGTAGTATAATATCGCTGTAATTGAAACTTTAGTTTTTGCATTGTTGGATGACTTGTACTCCGATCATAGAGTACCCAAGTCGATTCCGATCAACTATTTTATCCATAGACAATAGACATATTATTATAATAGATAGGTATGATTCCATCCCATTGTAGTTTGTAACCATAAACCTTTAAACTGGTTTACGTTGTATGGTTATATATTATCATTATATAATAAATATTTTATATTTTGATAAGATAATAACCGATATTATCACATAGACGTATAATATAATATTATACACGTACGTATATTATACGTCTATGTATCCAGGTAAGTCACAGATACATACTATAGTATATTATATAGTACCATTATTATTGTACCTATTATAGGAGTATAATATTATTATCTGTGCCGTTAGTAGAAGAATTATTCTTCTATCGACTATCATCTATGGTTAAAATGTTTAAAATAACCGATTACGATAATCAAATAACCGTACCGATATTTGGAGCGCATGCGAAAAAGCTTCTTTTGGCAAATGACTTTATCGGATTCATACCTTATTAATTTAACCAGCGTTGTGCAAACACTCTCTATTAACCGTTCATTTCGGACCGACCGACCGACCGACGGTCGACCGGGGCCGATTAGCTTGATTCGGCCGTCGGTCGCCGGTCGGTCGTACGGCCATCAAACCCGCGGCAGTCTCCGCTACGATAAGTCGGATTCGAGTTCCGCCGACGCCGCTGTGCGTGTTCGCGGATAGTCAAGTCGGATTCGCGTCCCGCCGCCGGTCGACCGTGCGCGCACGCGCTCGTCCGCCACCGGGTTGGCATGACTGGGCCGGCGCGCCGCGCCGCCGCGAATCCGTAACGGTCCGCTAGGTCGTGATGCTGTCGCGTCAGTCAGTCCGCCTGCAATCCACCGACCGGCAACTCGTGATGCACCGGCGGCCGCGGCGTCATCAACCACACGCGCCGCGAGCCGTCCACGACCACGTCCACGCATAGGTGAGTTTATAATATTATTATTATTATTATTATTATTGCTGTAAAAACTTTTTTTTTTTTAAATTAAATTATATAATTTGCCAAGTCGGACAGTGTTTAAGTCTGAAATGTTGACCTCATATTTTCCGTTAGGTTAACAAAGGGTTACCCTAAGGTACCCACAGAATTTTTTTTTATCGTTCCACATGATCTATTCTAATCGAATTAGGCATAAATACGATTGTTGTTTGTTATTATCTACAATGATATTATCAGAGTAGGATTTGACGGAGGGCATTAAAGCCAAATACCCATGGATCCGATTTTTTTGGGGGATCCTATGAACCTCAAAGATGATTAAAAATATTTTAATACATTACTATTGCAACGTAATAAAACAAAAATCTTTTGTTTCATATATTTATAAATTTTTAAATAATCAATGTGAATAGGTGATGTTTTCAAAATATGTTTTATGAAGAAGATTTTTGGTTGGTTGTTGAAGAACAATTTTAGATCCAGGGTGTCAATGCTTTTGACCAGGGCCCTAAAATTCCAAATCTCAAATATTATGATAGTAATTTATAAGGTGGGTCGTGGCCTTGTGGGAATATTGTGTTATAAAAGTAAGAACTTCAAAAATACGAATTATCTTCTTTTGATTTGATTTTCGAATTGACTTATTTTCTTGATTTATTGCAATCATTTTATTATTTTGACTCATTGTCACATTTCTCACGAAAAATAATTATTTGGTTACCACTATAAATTGACTTGGCAATATAGCACGTTAGTAATATAAAAAAGTGTAGAGATGAATGAAATTCCAGCTCTACTATTAAACGTGTCTTAACATTTTCTACAGAATATACGTACAAACTGAAAATCCTTAAAGTCTGACTTGATATGTTTTTCACAAAAGCCGACCAATTTACTATAGGATATTCTATGATTATTTTTTAATATTACCGGGTAAGAAAGAGCACAGCATTTTTGGTTTTTCATTAGTCACAATTTTTTTTTTTCATACATCAATATTATATACGATAAATTTATTATTTTTAAATTTTAATTAAGAAGTGTTGTACAGTAAAATTTTGATACAGACAAAGCTTTTCTGTTCGTCCAAATAGCCTATAACGAGAATTCCAACGCAACCGCAAGTCAACACTTCTATAACTCAATAGAAAACTGTGTCGTGTACCAATCATCCCTTACGAGTATATGCCAAACATTATAGGAGTGTCATCAGTGGGCGGGTTCTCCCCTGTGTAAGTTTTCACCACCAATCATTAATTTGACACATAACTCATTATATATCTACCGATTCTATTAAGCTCGTAATTTATAAAATGTTTTTGTATGGTTTTGAATTATATAATTTCAATTCAATGGTGCAAGATGAAAATAAAATTTATCGATTATAACTGTTACCTACTCTCAATAATTTCCCGATCTGTTCCTTTCTCGGTAAATAATAATATCGTTTATTTCGGATGTAAATAATAACTAAAATAAAACGTCTTCATTTCGATGATCTGCGATATCTATTAAAAAAGTAATGTCGATCGTCTCCATAGTTAATATTATGACAACGGGTAATTAGTAATTAGGAAATCCAGTAAAATAATATTATACTTATCATATTACTTTGTTATGAGATAATAGCTAATAAATTGTTTTCTGATACGACCATTAACAATATACTATATGTAGGTAGTTAAGTGAAAAATATAATTATAACATATGATTTGTGTGAATGGAGGTAAAAAATTGTATTTTGTGTAGCGACAGTCTTAATAATTTATGTAATTTATACTAGTATTTGGCCTTTGACGTTTCGGTAGAACAGTTTACGCGAAGAGTAATTAAAAAACATAATAATAGGTACAATACCAGGTATAATACCCTTTGTTAGGAAACGCAAGTAGGCAATTAATAAACATATCGTGTTGAAATATTTATTCCGTAATGTTATGAATTAAAATATGACGTGCCTTTAATAATAATATTATATTATCATATTGCACTAAGGTCGCAGGTACATAATTTTATTATTCGGATGATAATCGTTCAATTATTTTTCATCGTGATGCATTCCACTGAGTTAGGTACCTATTAATGTTTTTTTTTTTTTGGTTCTACTACTCAAAAATATAGTGAATAAATGTTATATTATTCTCCTGGGGATTGTAATAAATTACTAGATAAATTACACTTTGCGTTGCTACGAAACTACGTAATTGTCATGTCGTTTTGCTTGCTGTAGCGACTGAGTGCTTAAGACCAAACACAATTCAATTTCACGAGGCAAAAAACTTGTTTGGCATAATTTACATGCATAATTAATTCGTTCAGCGCGTGCTAATATTTTTTCAACCTATCGTGTATCGGACGTACGATGGCATGCGTTTTATTTTGGGCGTTTAGCCGATGGCAAGAATAATAAAAAAAAAAAAAAAAATACCAAAATATTATGAAGAGGGGAAACGAAATTCAGATTCTGTGAGATCCCGTCATCGCACAATATAAAACTTACATCAGGGTTTGTCGTATACGTCATTTTTTGTAATAACTCGCGATATTGTGATAATTTTATTAATTTATTTTACTAACTTTTGTAATATTCATATGGAAATATGAGAGAAAATATTCTACGTCGTGCATTCATCCTACATACTTATAATTTATTAGTGTGGCGCTGGGTACGTATTTTAGGTGCTAGTGTATTATTTTGAACCACATTGAATCATATGTGGTTAGCGGAGTGGGTAAAAATAATTTACCGAGTAAAATGAATTACTTTATACAACAGGTATTTAGGTACTTACGTAGCTAATATATTATATCGATATAGCTATGAATGTCGGTTGGTCATAGCTAATAATATTGTATTAATAATAATGAATCTAATATTAAATAGTAATGGAGTCGACAAAAGTTTAAACCTAATGGCTTATTGAATATAATATTATACACATATTTATTCATCAAATAAATCATATATTATTGTAATTAGTATATTTTCAATCAATTACATTTTTTAACCCTCCGCCACGTTGGCCGTATCATACTTTGATATCAACATTCGTAATAACTTCACAGGATAGATCGGTTGCGTCTTATCCATAAATATTAGAAACTATATTTATACCTTCCTCAAATCACGCCAGTATTCAATTTCAAATACCACCAGAACTCAGCATCTCAGATATAATATCATATACCCGTAGAGAAGACATCGGCATCCGGCGCGTGTTTTTCGCTCCAGAGAGTCGTTTGAAAATTTAACTAGAAAAAAAAATATAAACGCCGTATCGTCTCAGCGATAAGTGAACTCTGTCACAGCCGTCACCCTAGTACATACATATATAACATCATATATATAAAAGTATTATGATATTAAATATACGCGCGACATATTATAAGCTGTGCGTAATCCCGTCCGCTGGGTGGTTTTGGTGAAATCCTTCCTTTTTTTTTAGTTTTTTATTTATCTTTTTATTTGCCTTTTTTTTCGCACGCCGTTGAAATTTATCTCTGCGAAACGGTGGTGGCGGCGGAAGTAAAGTGCTGATACAGTAAAAAGAACAAATATATATACAGCGTATTACTAGAAATCCCTCCGTTTCTTTTTTTTTCGGAACTCTCGCACCGTATAACATTACAACCGCTTGTTGTATATGAAACAGACACGCGAGTTTCATATTATAATCATATCGAGCCAATAAAATATATTATTATAATATATAGGACGACTAGGCGGTATGGAGTTAAAGGTTTTGGGTACGAGACGAGTATTATTTGTAGGTATTTATCATAGACTACGATAATAATATATACAGTCGCAGGGGTGTGATTCTTTTCGGTGAACCAAGATGTAAATAGGTAGGAGTCGTCTAAAAGCGGTGCATAATAATATCATGTATAGTAAGTAGGAGGTGGGTAGGTAGGCATATATATAGTAATATAGAGGTTGCGTTATATATTGGATAAATCCTGTACCGATAGTATCGGTAGTTAAATGCTTTGGTCTACGACCGGAATAAATTGGATTACGCAAGATCTATTTATTTAAGTATATAGTTAAAGGCACCTATATTGAAATGCTCTTACTGACAAAATTGTCCATGTACGGTATCGTGCCGTCAACCGTTTGCGGCTCAAAGTCATAGAGGACGACACTGAGTATTTTTGGGAAATTGATAAAATGGGGGTGAGCCATACTTTGCGATTCACCCTGTTTATTAATAATAATATATATATCCGTCCACTTTATTAAAAAAAAAAAACTCCCAATTCGAACCGAAGCATGTGGTATGTACATTGTACACTATATATATATAATATTATACTATTTTACTATTGGATATACACACACACACCCACACATCCACATATAGTGTGTGTTTATGCGTTGTGGTCGGTTAAGGGTGGGTGAAAAGAGGGGCGCCACGGCAGCGGCGGCGTCTGGGCGATCTGCTGCGACGACCGGTGCGGAGGGCGGGCGGTATATTGATTAAGAGTCGGCGGCGGCGGCGGTGGCAGTGGCGACGTCTTTTAAACACGCCGCCGCCGCCGGATTCGGCCGATCGGTGGCCTTCGCCGCAGCCATGCGATTTCCGTTCCGTAAAAACGGGTCTCGTGGGACTTTTGTCGCATACGCCGCACGCACACTATTCCCGTTGATTACCGATGCTGCACTATGGTGGCGGTAAGCGACGGCCGCTGCTAAAGGGGGGGGGGAGGTGCAGTTGTAGCGGCAGACGCTCAAAGGTCCGCCGCACTCGACGCAAAGTCCGCAACGTTATTATTCAACGTGTACGCCTCTACACAATATTGTACACATGCACACACACATATATATATATACGGGGACGACGTGCTCGGCTGTGTCGCAGTCGGTGACGAGATCGATAAGGAAGAGGGTGCGTACTAGTGTGTGTGTGTCAAATATAAGAGTTCCGCATCGTCGCGAGGGGAGGGTGAGTTTGCTTAGGAGAGGGTTCACGGTGGTGAGGCGAGAACGACATGTCTCGGCGGTCACGGGAGTTCTGACTGTAATATTATTATGCACAGTGTTGAATCCAAAAAATTTTTCTGGTAGGGAGCAGCACATTTTTTTCCCTGGTCTTGCATTTCAGTATACCTATTATGAATTATATTGTTATTATTTATTACAATTAATTCAGTACATTTGACATATTTTTATAAATATCGTACTATTTAAAATGTACTACAATCGTTCAAAACAGTTCAAAATCTAATCATAAATCGTAACAATAATATTTTACAAACTATTAGTATATATATATCAGTGTACTTGCATTAATTGTATATTATATAATTTATAGGAGTGTAAGACTAAAAATGAAAGGAATATAATATTAAAGATATAGGTACACAACAATGTTGTTAATTTTTTTACGTCTAACATAACAGATAGAATATCATATTGAATTGTATTCTCAAACATTAATATTAAAACGTTTATATTTTAAAAATTGTATTAATGTAGGATATAAGTCTAGATTATAATTTAAGTGGTATGGGTATGTGGTAAAACCAAACGACAAAATATTATTATTAATTAGGTTCATATTGATATTTAATATTTGAACACAATTTATATATAGGATGGACAATAATTTCATTAATTCTAACAAAGAAATAAAGTACCTAAACCTACTCCAAAAGTTCTGGAAAAAGTTATTTAACTATTTATGAGGTATAAATCTTCGGTATTTGGCGCAACTGCAATTATGTACCTACCCATGAATTTCACATAGACATGATCTGATTTAAACTGCATTACTGCAAGTTAAAATTAATATAAAAAAAAAAATTCGAGCATGGTTTTGGCAAAGGTTTCGGGTTAGGTGCGTCACAGAACATTCATAACAATTGTGCGGTAATAAATATCTTACATATTATGAACCTAATTCGAGTAAAATTGTTTGACAATAATACTTATATATTATAGTGATAGCATTAATTAAATTCAAAAATAACTTTGTAATGTCAAATTGTATCCACTTATGGCAAAACTCATTTAAGGAAAGTCAATAGTTTTAATCGCCTCTAAGAAGATAAATATTTTACTTAACCCCATTGGCTTGATGTTCAAAATCCGATGCATATACAGAACGTGGTGGTAGTAGTATGGAATGCAGAAGACAGATTTTCGTGCGGGCGGGGGTCTCCATGACTCCACACTGTAATGGCACCCGTTTTAATAGTTTCCTATTTGCATAACGTCGCCAAAAGAGCTCTAGATATCGTTAACAACTTAAGCCGTACTATAGTATAGCCTAGTGCGTAAGAGCTGCCGAGCCGCTCTTTAAAATGGATTTTTTTTTCTTTAGTTATCTTCCTCTGTTCCAGTTTCTCTCTTCCGACTGTTCGCCGCGCGCATTAATACAAGAGGAACCCCTGCGAACACATATATGCACGACCTATCCAAGACAAAACACAAGGCTGAAGAAAAATGTTAATCGTTTTCTCTCAACAAATGGTGCATCTGAATTGTATTGAAAAAAAAAACGCATGTGTCGCCAGCGAGTAAATTTATGGATGATAAAAAATAATAATTTTCAATATATTATCCGAGACGCGGTTGTAGATCAACGTATATAGTTTCGATATAGTACCTACCTACATGTTTAACTTTTTTTGCGTTGAGGATAATATAATATACTTTAATAATTAAACTTGCACATTGTAAGTACCTATAAGTATAATGTAGTTAAATGACGATTACATAGATATAGGTACCCATCAAAATAATTATGTAAATATTTGTTTTGCATATTATTTTTCATCGGATGAATTTGAATTTGTTTATTGTGTTGATTACGTACATTTGCGTGTTTATTGTGTACATTAGTTTACTAGTTGTTTTCTGAATACAAGAGTCTATACTTTTTTAGTTTAAAACATTTTGGGATTTCAACTGATGTTGATATAATGGTTGCAACAAAAATATTTCTTTTGTTCTGTGTTTTAGATTTTATGTCAGAAGTAACAAAAAAATATGTTAACGTAAAAGAAAGTTATTTTCTTGTTTTTGTACTTTTACGATGTATATGTGAACGTCACTATAATTCTAATTTGATTTTTTTTCTTGGTAAATCTTTAGAAAGTTCAAATTTTATTTTAAAAAATCAATCCTGTAAAAATATATAAGTAATAAGTATAATATATTATTTTCTTATTTCCTAAAGTTAGTTAGACATACTACAGTATGCACAGAATTTATATTAATCTTAGAATTCAATTTATAGGTTTTTCCTTTTTATTTAATTTATTTATTACTGTAAAGTAGATACGTACGTTACAAATAGGAATTCCGTAACTGGAATTCATAATAATATATTTCCATATAACTATTAATTTATACATAAATTATATTGAATTTAATTAAGATACAGTTATAAGTTTAGTTTAGCTTTAAAGATTTAATCATCAATGTATCACATATTAACATTTTACACTTACAAATAAATGATTTTAATTTGAGTTATCTTTTACTGAAATATCAATGTTGGCCAAATTGTACCTCCGTACCTTATATGGTTCTGGAAAAAAAAGCTAATATTTAACTAGGTACCTATTAATAATATTTTATGTTTATGATCCAATTTTATATTATTAGTACCTATTTTGAAGTGCACCTGTGTTGTACACAATTTTTTTAAAATAAAATATAGTGTTTTAGTTTTACAACGAGTAAACTTACCTACACGTACATTACTTTTTTAAATTTAATAATGTTTAAAATAAGACTAAGTTTTATATTAATATTATAATATTATAGGTAGGTATGTCATCAAATGTATTTAATATATTATACAGAGTTGAGATTAACATGGTTTAACGATAAAAGTTGTTTACAATTAATTTAAAAAAAAACTTATTTGATTATTCCAGTAGCATAAACCTAATATTATATATTAAATTTAACAATACAATTGTTGTCAAATTTTAACGGTAAAAAAGACACTATTTGAGAGAATAACTTGTGAATGGGATGTTGGGGATACGCGAAAAATGTGTATGCTACGAGAATGTTTTGGAAACCACCGAAACGTATGTAACCGTGTTTGACAGAACTAAATTAAAGTTAATTTTGGTGGCGGCGGTGGATCCTTTGGCTTGGAAAATTCTGTAGTCATTGTCACGTACACTCACATATAACATATACAGGGGAGATTGAACATCTACTCGTTGGACAGCTCCAGAGTTACCGTACCTAGAGAAATCATTGGTATTTTGTGCAATAGTTAATTGTAAATTGTGGCTGAAAATTATTTTTCCTCGCCCCCCTTTCTTTATATTACTACGGGGACGATAATGGATGTTTAATTATGCAGAGGGTCGATAGTCCCCAGTCGGTGTTCAAATACCAATAGTTTCAACCGAATTGACAATGCTCGACCATGTAATCTAATTTGCCAGTTCATTTCAAATCCAAATCCACAGGTTTGTCAGTTGTCAAGAATGTTTGTACCAGATTTAACTGTGGGCATTCGCGCGTATATGAAACTATAAGTTCGTAATTTATCGTCCTAAACATCTTTGGTATGTTCAGTAATTACTAAGGTTAATAGTTTTAACGACATTTTAAAAAATTAATTTTGTAAATATAATATTAATTAACCTACTATTAATATTAGGCGTTGGTATTATATTTTTTTTTTAAACAATCAAAACTGAATTAGTTAAAATTTGTATTTATTTAATACGAATGTATACTAAATATGTAGCCGGATGGTAGCTTTTAATACTTGGTTCGTTTATCATTATCATATTTTAATTTTTTTAAATCAGGTGCTCAGCTTAAATATACAATGTTTCATGATATTTAATACTGTTTGATAAACAATATATGCGTTGGTTAACTTCACTCATAGTTCGTTTGTTTGTCAGGTCAAATAATAGCTTAAGTATATCAGCTCTTGAAATGTTCATTTTAATTGGCTCTCAAAAGGATGAAATAGCAAAAATAGGAAACGAGTTGTAGACGATGCCATGTTTATACGGTCTGTAATGTTTTAAAGGATATGACCGTACTTTTCGTGTATGCCAAGACTAAGAGGGTTAAGATGCGGAAGGCATTAGCTGGTAACATCTGCGCTAGTGTAAAAAAGTTTATATGGCCAAAAGAGAGAACGCATTTACAACGGCTGAACTCAATAAAAACGGCGTCTTCACCAGTTTCCTTTCTGTAATGGCTTTTTTTTTCTCAGAACTCCTCTTTAGTCTGCTTATCGCCTGTAGGGTAGGTATATTATTATGTTTAGATTTTAATACTGTATTCGATTATTTGATTATTTGACTATTATTACTTTATAATATATTGAAAATTGTGATTTTAATATACATAAACATGGGTACTAAGCTTGAGAATATTATATTTTAGTACCTGAATATGTTTTTTTTAATTCGATTAAACTAATTTTGATAAAATAAACTGTCAATACTATATTACATATTTTATAGAAATCATTTAAACAACAGAAATAAATTTTAAATTATAAATAATCTGATATCAAAAGAAGAATTTAAAAATAAAGCTCAAATAAAAAAATCTAATTTTTATGAACTTAAATATAATATAGCCATACAAATATAAAAAAAACTCGTGTAAAATTTGTACATTTATTCAAATCATTGTTATCAATTTTAAATGAATATACAAAAATAAATTAAAACATTAATTTACATTTAAGTTTTATTTCCGTTCGAATTTTGGAGAATGTTTTACAACGAACAACCAAACAACAGACAGTTTATGTTTTATGCGTTTTTTAAATAGCCAAAAATATACATTTTTGAAACCTTCCAAAAAATATTCATCCGTTTACCAAAAGCCCAAATCCAAAAAAAAACCTCAGATAAAACTTTATCGTCTCCACAATTATTTGTTGGAATGATATCCGGGGTCGGAAATTAAATTAAAAAAGACGGTAGGGATAAACAATATTTTTACGACTCGCATAAATTATACAAGCACGTTTTACGAGATAAGACCTTATAGTTTTTTTTTCTAGAATGAATTTCTGTCTCCCCCAACAAGGTGTACGCGTGAAACTACATCGAAACTACGGTCGGGAATGGAGATGCTTAAGGCTCACGTCACGAGCAACTTGCGCGTAGGATAAAATGGTATTTCAGTGATAGAAAGGGTGGGCTGAACAAAAAAAAAATTGTACCCGGGGGTTCGGATTGTCTGTCGAGCAATTAAGTCTTAGGTCGTATATACCCTGACTGGGGTGTGCAATGACTGCTGAATGTTTAAGTATAAAGAAAAAGGAATTAATTAAGACGATTCATACTAATTACTTCAACCAAAGTAAGAATAAAAGAAAGAATAAGGGATAGACGATCATTGCACTTGAAACGACCGCTCTGAGAAAATTATCGTTGTCTGAACTGAATGTTTTTCGAGGTAGTGATGATAAAAAACAAGGGAAAATTAGAAAAAAATTATGAATTGATGACATCAAGCACCGTGGCTTGTGATGCTACCACAAACGGCTTATGTAAAAGAGGTACCTGTATTTAAGTGATGTTAAGTATCATTGCATATCCGAGAGAATGTAAACCCATCGTCTAATGGGTAATTGCAAATAATTTATAATTACATAAATTAGAACTGACGAGTAAAAGATTATTGCAGGGGTATTTTTGCAGTTTTGTTAAGTTGATGTTTAGGTTTAATTATTGCATTCACTATTCAGAAATAATGTAAGTGGTTTTGTTTTAAAAGGTATTTTATAGTTAACTTTTACAATATTTGTAAAATACAATCATATTTATCAAATAGAAAAAATAAATTTGAAATACAATTTTATTATTTAACTTTAAAAATTAAAATATTAAATTTTGTTCACATAAAAAAATATGATAAAATATAATATAGGTATCTTATAATAATATCTATATAATAATATTGCATGTACAATATGACAAAATATATTTGTTTTTCAATTTAATTTTATATTTCATAAAATTATATTCTTTTATAAACACTTGTTTAATTGTTTTTGTTTTTTATCTTAATTAAACAAATGGATGAAATAATTCGTATTAATTAACTTATACTTGCAAATATTTGAATTAATTTCATACTGGTACATCTAATATACAATAGTTTACATAATATAAAAATAAAGTCTTACAATAAAATATGGGAATCTATAATATATTATTTTAAGTATGAACTATTGGTATCGTAGAAAATATAATATTAATGCAAATATGTGATATATAATCTACCCCGATGTGTCCGTAACCGTTTAGTTTAGGGTGCCGATTCCGGATTACCGGTTAGAAACTACAAAGTCAGATTAGCCGCCACGGTTACGCTGAATAAGATAGACATGGTCTGAGGATAGGGAAGGAAATCTCATGTTTAAACGGCTATACAATGTTTTCAAGTGTTAACGCAAACATTTGAGTTCAGTGGTTATCCCCTTATTCCTTAAAACGCGTTTTGATTTATTCTGGAGACTAATGGAGAATGCAAGACGGTACAAATAAACCACTGCACAAGTCGCCCGGGTGTGTAGATAAATTATTAATGAAACCCCCTACGAGACCCCAACTACGAGTCCAAATACGCCGAACTGTTAACTTGACAAACACATAGAGTGGAGGTGGTTAGAAAACAGAGGGTAAAGATAGTACATAATATATATGATAGAACGACGACACGAGAATAAAGCCAAAAGAATAATGTGAAATCATCGAAGTATAAAGTGTTTCTCTACTTGTTTTTGTACAACATTAATTTATCTTATTGTTTTATAACTATTCGCTACCACTTTTTGCTATATTGTTTTTTTTTTTTAATCAGTCTGGTTTGACGAGAAAGTAACAGAGGTTCAGCTATGTTCTACTATGTTTGTAAATTCTTCAATGTATACATCTATTGGAAACACAATTTGATATCCATGTTCGAAAAGAACAAACGGTACCATACAATAAAAAATAGAAAACATGTAACATTGAAATTCTTCTCAGTGACGTGACGGTCAATACAAAAGGTTATTGATATACTTTTAGTTTTTATGTACCTATCATAAAGTTCTTATTTTTTTTTTTTATGAATGATTGGTTTGATATAATTTTTCTAATAACCCAGCGTAAATATTAAGAAGACAGTATCTAATTTATATTATCTTATATTTATATTATTATTAGTATTTTATTAGTTAAGTAAGTTTAACTTATACTAAAAAAAAAAGTGCATTACTTATAAGTTAATATCGACGTTCCGTAGAATTATTGTATAAATAAGTTCAATGTCTATGTTATAATTAGCTTAAAATTATTCTAACCTTTTTGAAAATGATTATTTTTTAGTTAAATTCAAATTTTAAATAAATATATTACTGGGAATAAATTCGATTAAAAATGTACAACTATATCCATAGCATTAACTAGATTACATTTTATATCAAAACTGTACAAATTAAGATTGATGCAGATTTTCTGTTCCAAACCATTATGTACACTGCCAAAAATGAAAAATAAAATTCGATCATTGTAAAACCAATTCAATTCGCTCCACTCAATATCTAAAAAAAACATTTTTTAACTTAAATTAATTTTAAATAAATAAAGATTAGCTTTAAACCCATAACAATGGTTGTCGCATTATAGTTATTGTATTAAATGCACATTTAATCTTCCTATTGTTAACGTAGGTATTTATTTAATATTCAATACTAATCAATTTTGTTTTGTAAATATATAAACTTTTACGTTAAAAATTAATATCTAGTCAATTCACGTTATTACAATTGAAAATCCATAATTATTATGTTTGTTAAAATCATTGTGACGACGAGTAGAAAAAGCAAACAAATAAAAACCTCAGAACTTTACAGTTGAGGGTCATGTAGTTTGCTTTGGGCCATCAACTTGGATCATAGTATTATCTATCCGTTCTAACAATAAATTGTTACTGTTTTAAAATCACGAGTTGGTTATTTTCAAAATACTGTAAGACACAATTTCAAAAAATAGACTACCCAAAAAAAGGTATTACAATTGTACAGACATGGGCACAAGGGGCACATAAGAATGTGTATAGTAAGTGGTGCTGTGGGGCTTATAAATAAAACCCCCGGGGGTATATATGTTGGGTACTACAGCAATTGCCGCCACCTTCGGGCTGTATGACATAATCTCGTCTAATCTCGTTTATAGCGACGGTTTCCCTCGATTTCATCCTTTCCAAGGCTACATATACTCATCCAATGAGTTTCGGTCGGTTCTCCAGTTTAAACTGATTGCTAACAAGAATAAAAAAACATAAAGGAAAACTCTTTATAAATTCAAATAATAAAAAAAATCACATATTCCCTTTTTATTCCAAAAAAGCTCTTCTCTAGACTGTTTTTCTAACATTGCTGTAATATTTCCAGCGAAATCCGACAGCCACTATACTTATCGTAAATTGCAATGATATGTTTTCGCAAACGTTTTCGCAAAATGAATTTCCATGACAAATAGTACGTAATATACCCTTTCACCAGTTGACCAAAATATAAAAAGTGTCTGATTTTAATATTATTAAAATGTTCTTCAATGCAAATAATACTACGCATATAATTTAAATTCACTATAATATGCTATTAATAATTTGTTGAAGCAACATATTATTTTATAATGGTATCAATATGTACAATTCGTAAAACAAATTAAATACGTTTTTTCCCAATTGTAATTTCATGTGGGTTTACGTTATTTAGTTTAATAACCATTTATCCCATTATACATCAGTGTACATTATCATTGTGTATCAATGATTTCTTGCAAAATATTATTTTTTTACTATATTAGTTTATCTAAAATATACTGGAAATATATTTTTGGGTGTACACTGTACATCTTACGATTTTGTCTTCAGCATTTTATATTATAAAGTTATTTTTTTGATAACATTTATAACATCAATGGAAAATATTTACTATTTACGTATCGTGTGCAAATTAATTTAAATTAGATGTTTTAATTAGTATTAAGTTCAGAACTATGTTCCATAAAGTGTTTTGTTTAATAAATAACTTCTTATTCTTGTGTGTGTTTGGTTTAAAGTTTTGAGTTTGTATTTGTGTTTTTAATTTTAAAACATGCTTATTCCCGGCGTTTAATTTTCTGAACTTACAAGCTACAATACACTTTGAAATGATTTAACACCACACTTAAGCACTTTAAGTGTTCATTAAATAATAATTATAATAATAATACAAATTTAAATGAGTTTAAAAGTGAATAATACGTACCTATCTAGTTGGTTATATTCTATCTAACAGCACATTTAATTTTTCACTACGATTGATGACTATAAGTAGGTGTTACTCATTTGTGACGTCAATGTGACGTGTACCTAATTATTTTAAATATTTACTATAATAATATACTATATAGTTATCGTATAAGATTAGTGTGTTATGACATATAAATATATTGTAATAAACATTAAGCTCCTTAATAGTTCCTTAATTACAGTCGACTATATAATACGCTTGTAGTAGTTTGTGCACTTAAAGTGTTCGCTCGTGGGATTTTGTTACAATTCGCAAATATTTAAATCCACCGAAACTCGTCCACGATCGGTGTGCAGGGTGCCGTGAGTTGGGATACGGTCTATATACAGGAATATAGTATATATAATATAATTCGTTTGGCAAACCTCCTGCCATTGTTGTTTATAAAGGACTCGAATGCCTCCTCTCCCCTCCACGTCGGTACGTTCCAGTTAGGACTGCGTGTGGCGAAAAAGTTTGCGACACAATCGCCGCCACCGCCGCGCCGAGCGAAGGGTCGTGACAATAATTAGCCGTGCAACGTCTAGATTTTATTGCGATGCCGGACAAAACTTTGTCAACGATTGTGTAATTTTATACGTGCGACCGCGGTGCGTCCCGTGACATTAGAGATGGCTGCAGTGATACACCTTGGCAGTGGTAGTGCATGCTATACAGTGGTAGTGGTATATGGCAGTGGTATACTGAAAGTTTGTCAGAACTCTTGTTTTTTGACGACGAAAAACTCTGCTTCCCTGGACTCTCCGCCACAAGCGGTGCGTGTACATATACTTGAACAGTTATATACTTACACATATATATATATATATATATATTATATGTGTGTGTGCGTGTAGTACGTATATGCATGTACGCATAACTTCGCCGTTCCGTTAGGTCGGTTGGCAGTGTCGACGACCAGTTGTTGGAATTCGTTTGCGCTCCAGTGAATTCTTCGCTCCCTTTCGCACACGGTATATACGATACACACTATATATACATATAATGGCGTACTACAACACTCGCACCGATGACGACCTCGGAATTTCCAGAACTTTTTCAATTATTACTTTTATCCGTGCCTGTAATAAAGGACGAGTGCGAAAAAAAACCAATTGATTACATATGTGCTCGCTCTCCGATACGAATACGAATTCACAACAGACGGTACTGCGGGTATATAGACACTGCAGGGTGATATTGCAAACAAGTGTAACGGCGGCGGCGGCTTTCTATTTTATATAATATATGGTATGAGGTGAGTGCACGGACGTGTGTGTCAAACGGTAATACGAAAAGTTTACCAATGCTACTCTCCGGCAGGGAATGCGATTGCCAAATTATATTTGACTTTAAAATCTCGTCGTGTCCGATATCAGTAGCTGTTTAGAAAATAGCAAACAATCCCAAACTTATTTTATTTAAATTCAAAATATACGCTGAAAAATAATAGCGCAGAACTTATATAGTAAAATATAATGTACGCAATTACACGATAGCTTTACTGAAATTTAAAGCGAATGGTTAGGTATTACACAATCAAGTACGTGATAGGTGTCATTTTAGGTACTAATAACTTACAGGTTGTGATCACAAATTATGTAAAAACGATAAAATGTATAACATTTCTTCTCTGTTTTAATGTTATATAAATAAAAAACAAAAAGATTATGAAGACACCAAGTTTCTAAGATTATTTTAAATATATAAAAGACTAAATTTGGCTTTTTATTTCATATACTAGAAGCTTATTGTACTTCCGGTTGATGATGTATTTTGGATGTTTAATTTTCTGTTCAACTTTTTGTTCAAAAGACAAACAGACAACAATATCGTTGCTAATAAAATTTATATTCTGGAATTTCTCTATCTACCTTTTTGTGGAACTCTTATTCTTATTATTTTTTATGATAACTTTTCCTTTTCAAACAATATATACTTCTAAGGAGTCCCACAGAGACAAAAAAAATAAATCTCAAGTCTAACATCCGGTTGAGTATTTCTCTAGAGACCATTTTTAACATAGCACATTCCGTGCACGATGGATAAATTAGTTTCAAGTCCCTCAAAGAAAATTAGTGAGGTAATGTTTTGATATAAGCTAAAATCGTATTGTTTAATCGAGTTAAATAAGTATTGCTTTTAACAACAGATAGTAAATTATATTAAAAACTAAATAAACAAAATTAGGTAAATTATACATGCTAATAAATAATAATGGCACTATAATAATTATTTGTTTTATTTGATTAAAATATTAATGTTTTTATTTTTTTTTTTTTTATACAAAAGCCTAAAATAATACACCATTTTTTAAAGTTATTTTAAGTTACTGTATCTTTAAAATTATCTTCCGAACTGTCTTAACTTATTTTATAATTGTTAATGCTATAATTATTTATATTCAGTGAATTGTGTCAAAATTGCAAATATTAATCTATATTTAAATATAAAGTAAAGTCTTCTTACTATTTTTAACATGTTTTAATTTATATAAATAATATACCTAGGTATAATGTATATACAACAGCGCGTTGACGTTGACGACATTTTATTATAATTTAAAGTTATGGGTAGTGGTGTTTGTTTCAAACAAAGCAATCCTATTAATTTTCATAATCTCAGATACTCAGCTGTAAAAACTGAGTAAGCACTTTTTGAATGACGTTGAAAATAGGGGGACATTAAAGAATTATATATAAACCTGTTAATTAGGTAAATTAAACTAAACAATATGAAGCGTTCAGAGTCGTGTCTTTACTTTTTTTTTTGGAGGGGGGGGGACGATTACTTATGTCACGAATATAACAAAGCATTTCGTATTTTCGTTTACTACAAATTATTATAGTACTTTAAATAATTACTTCTTATTACATACATACTTAGATGTGTAGATACTTTTTGGACGAATGATAATATTTTGTAAATACTATTTGTTATAAAATAATATATGATAATAATGATATAAAGACATTGAAGTATGTGTATAAATAAATGCTTAAAAAATAAAACTAAAATTGTTGTGTAATAACTTTCTTGTGGTAAAAATTCTTTATATATACAATTTCTATAGGAATAATGAGTTTATTGTGTGGAATACTGATTTTAAACACGTGGTCGTAATTTCCAACGGGAATCCTACACGATATGGGATGAACTTGGGCGACCAAGATGAATTGGTTATCAGTTTAATTAACCACGTATCCGACACGTGAAATTGCTTTTTACTCCCATAGGATAATAAGAGAAAAATTCCCCTCATGATATAAATTACTTGAGACAAAATGGGATTTTCCACGCGTGTTCTCAGTTATTCGACTTTCTACACTAACTGCAGCTACTGTATAAATCACAATTAATTCTTCTCCGATACAATTATTTTATTGAGCATTTTTTTTTTTGTTTGTAACGATATAGTGGTAGTAGTTGGCATATATTATTAAATTTGACCATATTATATTTAGTGAAAACTATTTGATCTCATACACCAATAACTTAAAATAGAGTTTGTGTCTTAGATATTTTTCTTGAATGCATTGATCAGTGTTTGTTAATAAATTATTAACCTCTATAGTCTAAAATAATATATGCTACACTTTCACCGTATTAGCTTGTTTCACTATTTATTTGAACGTAATATCTATTCAATACAGTTTTCACTTGATAATTGATTTCATACATTTTTAGTTCAACTAAAGTACGATTTAAGTCTAGAATAAAGCTAATTACAGATAGGCAGAAATCCTAAAATAATAACGGGTAAAAATATTTAAAAAATATATCTAATTTAGTAAATTATTTGTTTGAGTAGAACTACGTTTATAATATGTATTATATGGATAGAATAAATAATTTTCATCGGAATTTTCCATTAAATCTTCTAAACATTCTAAACATCGGCTTAATTAATTAGCTGTGTCTATGGGAAAATCGTTTGTTTTGTTAATGTATTATACAATTGGAAATGACAAAAAAATATAAACGTTTCTGATTATAATATTATTATTTTTGTGTATATATTATACAGAGAGAGGATATATTTTCATATTTTTGAATAATGATTACGTTTTATATTATATTTTGTCTATCAGTTTTAAATATTGGTCCTGCGAACGTGTTCAATCACGATTCATTATAGTTGGTGACATTTCATTGTACAATCAAACACTAGTATTAAATTAAAATGAGAAACATGGTAGAGAAATGTTGCATTTACTTGAAGATTTAATGGCGCCATTGCGATTGTCCAGTGGTAGAAGAAAAGTAAAAAATTGGCTGAATCCATCACGGAGTCCGAAATATTTCTGTAATTAATAATGGTAATACGTTATATATTAGCTTTAAAGTGTTTTTATTTTTTTTTAACTGATGTGGTCATGAATAAATGTTTATGATTTAGTTTAGATGCGTCATTATATAATATTTAATATTTCGGAATCGAAATGAATAACCTATTATTTATCTGGCCAATTTTCTATTTTTATTCTAGTAGGCAATGAATGAATTTATAATATAAAATATGATTGTAAAAAATATATGATGCACTAGCTCAAAAACGTTTTTTCTTGATGAAAAAATGTAGTATTCGTGGCCAAAACAAATCTATAAGGCTAATATTACCATTATACTGCATTTTACCATACTACCATTATTAAATACAGAAATAAATTTAAACATTTTAAACCACAAGCTCGTGAAGATATACACACTTAGTATTATAAACTATATCACTGTACCTATGTATACATTTTTTTTATGTCTTATGGACCTTTAAAGATTGCAAAGTAAAAGTTTGTAAATAAATATTTATAAATAATTAATGATTATGGTGTGTTTTTCATTGAAAATCAATTAATATTGTTAATATAAGTAAGTATTTGTGGGTATTTGTTTTATTATAGGAAGGTAATTATCAAAAATACCATACCTTGGAAAATACCGGATCTCGGTGAATTTGTAAGTGTTTCAAAGTTTTCCGAGTAACAGATGACAAAATTATAATATTATATTATGTCATTATGATTATATAAAATTATCAAATAATAAATTAAGGTAAACGGTATTTTATCGGTATTCTAAAATATCTTAATACTCAACCAATTATAATTAGTTTATTTTTCCATATTAAAAATATAATGTAAGAGTATGTATTTAAGATTACTGTTCTTAAGTTTTGAAGAATTGCTCGTGTCTCTTAATATAGTTTAAACATCGTGCATAATATATTATAATAATATCTAGGTAATAATATCTTTGTTTATAAATAGTACTGCCTATTTACAATCAATAGAAAAATATATAGTGTAGTAGCTTTATTAGACTGAAATAATGACTGCAATTATTCCGTGGTAAAAATATACAATGAAACCTATAAACGGCTAAACCTACGCGCTATCACGAGATAAAATACCGTTTGTGATACACAATTCTGGTTTGCTCATTCGAGTTTATATGCAATTATGATTTGCTGGTGCATTGGCAATCGGCATCCACCGATAATAGTGTGTAATAATTTTTGGGAAATCGGCACTCGTATTTATACATAAACATATACCTATGTATCGATGCTGATGTAGCGCCGCCGCCGCTGTGTTGAGGGACAAACGGGTCATTTGTTATGCGAACAATTAAATTGCACGCACGACTACGATCAAAAAGGATTAATGGGCTTTTGCTGACTGTCGGATTGATTGATGGCCCTTTTCGCCGCGGATTCCCCATCCTTAACCCTTTCGTCAAAACAGGGACACTTGTAAATCATCACTCTCTAGTGCTCCACACCCTCCGCTCCCATACTCCAGCCGTAAAATGCTACCTCTCTAACCCCTCCGATCGTCGCGATCTCTCACTCCGTCTCTATGTATATATGTATAATATTATCTCAATCGCTCTCCCCCGCGGGGTTGAATATTGTTAAAGTAATTCATATTCAAATCGGTTTTGCCACGTTCGGAAATGACCCGTGAAAAACCGTGACAAAATGACGACGTTATGTCCATATATACATACACTGTATACAATATCATTATTATCATTGTGAACTCATAACACAATATACACAACTTTATTACGATGTTGTGTGTGACTCTATATTATACATTCATAAAATATAGTATAGCGTACATAATATGTATACTGTAGTGTACTTTATGTAACCCCAAAACTGAAAATAGATAAATTAAGTTAATATATGCGTACCTATACACATTATTATATTATATTTATACGGACGTGATGACATATTTATGATCTTGATGATTTTTATCGGCATCAAACCGGACAGCAAAAACTGTTTTGTCCATTGGGCTTTATTTTAAATATAATGATTTAAACAAACATGTCATTTCAAATTGTATACCGATAATCATATTTTCATAAAATATCCACGAAAGTTCATGTTCGTTAACGATTTAAGAAATTACTGCAGGTTAATCAACACGTTTTGATCGAATATTTTCGCGATTGTCCGGAAATATTTTTTTTTACTCAATTATGCTCAAAAATATGTTAATAATTAATAAAAAGTAACTCTGGTTTTACCTATGGAATCTACACTATTTGAAACTAGCTGTAGGTATCGTCCGTCACTCGTGGTACAAATAAAATTATAAAAAGACGAAGCATCTCGCTGAATAATTAGAACTGTAACTGTTCACCAACTATTTTAATAAAACTAACGGAAATGGGTTGGTGGTAAAGTAACAGGAATAAAATATCACCAAGTGTTTTCTATTTTCATCCCCAGTTTTGTAAAAGTCTACAGTTCTGGTTAAATTTCAGCGGAAAAAAATTTGAACCTGTTGTTTTTCAAACGTTTGTAAATTAACAATAGCAGGTAAGTGGATGTCACTCTGCTGTACAGTAGGTTACAAATGGGTTATTGTATAATGGATTGTATTAGACTTGAATTCAATGATATAATATCATTGCAGTTTAACAAAAACGATTCTGAGCGGAGACGGTTTTTGTCAGTCTGGATATTTTATATTGTTATTATTTATTTATTATATCATGTAAGTTGAATTAATATCATAATATTATAATTTTTTATTCGTTTCTATGGTTGCTCCGCTCAGAATCTCAAAATCAAACTTATTTAAAATTATTAACAAGCTCTAGGATTTTTTTTTTAAACTTCAGTTACCATAATGGTTAATTATACGCTGCAGGTTACATTTTTTTTCTGGTTCTAGATGCGCCGCATAACATAAATAAACACAATTATTATTATTTTTAATAGTAACATACTTTCAAAGCTTATAATATTCCTATATTTTTATACATATTTTCAATCGTTATTTTTTTAAATTGTAAGAAGTTTTAAGTTTTAACTACCTAGGTACTATTTACTATTAACTATGTGTATATGTTTAACCAATTAATTTATTAGTTGAATTGAGATATAAATATAATTTACAACAGTTTTCTATAGTATATTGTGGATAGAAATTTGATATAATAATGCACATTTTTGAGAGTTAAAATTCATTATACGTTTTAATAACTTGTAGGTGGTAATATATATTTGTATGAACAAATCTGAAAAGTATTGAACTTAAAATAAATTTGAGGGATTAAATAGTTGTTTAAATTTGTATTATAGTGTTTTGGTCATTAATGTGTAAAGGAACAATTAAATTTACGGAATAATGAAATTAAAGAACTTGAACAATTTTGTATACTTCCAAATTATTATATAAGCATAATGTGCATAGGTACCGTTGAGTATCATAAAAGAACAAGAGCCTAATAATTGTTCGCTATATTTGGTTACCCCCATATTTATAGGTATTTCGATTATTTTCACTAACATTTTGATTGTTATTTGGCTTTAGTATTTAAACATTGTAAATTGACTGTTTTAAAATTCATAAAACTTAATATTATGTAAAAAGTTTAAAACTTAAATTATTTTCACATTTTTATAAATAAACAGTAAGTACCTGTGAACTATTATTATTTACTGAACAAGACAACTGATATATATATATATCTTAGCTATGTAATGAGCTAATGTTATTACAAATTATAAATACTAATTTTAATCTCCAAAAACGAATAAACTATTTCTAAATATGTGATATAGTTATAGTTGTAACAATACACTTGTAAAAAGCCAGTTAGTAGGTATACAATTCATTTGTTGTTTGAAATTAAGTTTTTTCGTCATAGTTTATACATTTATATATTGTATATATTTGCCCAGATAAAAATGCTTAAACAATTTCTTCCAACAAATTAAAAGTATCGAAAATACACAATCACAACTTTTTTATAAGCTATTGATGTTAGTAAAATTGATAAAAATCGTCAAAAGACAAAAATTGTTTTAGTAAAAATTCTTTCAATTTTTCATTTTAAAATCTTACATTTAAAAAACCTAATACAAGATTCTATATAATTTGTTTTACTGAAATACTGATACATAAAATGTTGAGCGTAAAGCCACAAACATTTTTATGAGTGTTTCAAGTACAAGTTATGACTAAATCGTATACCTATTGAAACGTAAAATAACGATTTCTTCTCAAACGATTTTTGTTATATTGTTGTAATTCAATAAATATTTACCGTAGGGAATTGAAACTTTTCGTCGTCATGTATATATTATTGTTTTTTTAACACAATGAAATTTTAAAAAATTTTAGACTCGAGTTAAGTTATATTTTAAACTATGAACCCATTTACACCGTTCTAAGGTACGTCGGTATTGACATACAATAATATGTCATTGAATATCAATAAGAATTATTAATAGGTACAATATAACATAATGCTATAATAATTCTTATTACATTGTATAGGTAGATATGCAATATTTTTGAAAAAGTTAGTTTAACCTATACCATATACTAGTAACATGGTATTTACTCTAGTATTTATAATCATGCTAAAACTTATATTAACTTATATAAATCTAAAATATCTTTAGAAATAGAGGTTCACACACCGCCCTCAGAATCGTTTTTCGTGTGCCGTGACAAATTCATTGAATTCAAATTTAACACATCCATCGCAGTGACTTTAAGGAGAGATAAACTTGAAACCAAGTCGAAAATTCATTGGTTCAATTCCATTACAGTTCTCAATTCTTGTTTTTTTTTTTACAAATTTTGCTATACCAACATAGGAATATATGATCAATAAAATATTAAGTGTCCATTTTATTTTTTAAATTTGAATCGATTAAACAATTTTCCATTTTGATATTAAGTAATATGTACGCCTAACAATGTCAATATGATATATAAAGCATGAATTGATGGGCTATTGAAAAACGACAAGTATTTTCGTGTAGAGAATGAAATATCATTTTCGAGAGCGACGTGACTTGGAACCATTTTGTACCAGACACGTATTATTATACTGTGTAAGTGTTAACTGAGTCTCCTTTATAATAAATATAATTTATTATACCAAAAATATGTGTACCTAAACCGAATATATATATATTGGTTTACAATTTAGAATTTAAATATAAAGTATAATATTATTTATAGAATTCTTGAAGCTCTATTTTACTTCAAAAGGTTGTTGGTAAATTACAATTTTTTTTTATTATTTATCAACTGGTAATAATTGAAAAAAAAAAAAACATTGTATGATATTTTTGTTGGTATTAATCGTATTTATGGGATCTTAAAAAAACAGTAGTACGATAATTTTGTAAGAATAATATATGTCAAGTAGTTCTTGAAAATATTTATTGTATACATTATTTGGAAAAAAACTAGTGAAATTTGAAAAGAAAATATTACATTTGTATGTATTATTTTTGTTTCAGCCATCAACTTATCTAAACATAACGCAGAAAATAAACAAAACCAATTGCTACTCGAGTAAGTACCTATAATACATACTGCCCGGCTACCGGCCATATCATAATATTATTATTGTAGAAAAAATTGCTTAAACGAAACGACCACAAATATGAAAATAATATCGACATACATTCTATCATAATATCCTTGATTATTATGAACCCTCGTGCGCAACCCTCGTCCGAACGATAACGCAGTGTGCTGTGCGTTTAACGAACTGGAAAACCGTACTACCATAACCGCCATTGGTGTACTGAGGTAATTCCAGTGGTGTAGGCTTGAGACCTGTATGCGACGTTTATTTATTATCATCCTAAACCGTACAATAATAATATAGACTCTATGGTTTTGATAAAACACACACAAACACAAACAATTGTACATACCAATGTTATTATTGAAATGTCTACGTTCGGGTATCACATATATATATATGACTATTACAATGGTCGACTAGTCCTTTACCGTTTTGGTGGGTTAAATAGAACCCATCAAGTTAGAAATGGGATTATTTAACGGTGGTTTTACCGTGTCACAGGAAATTAACCCACTGGAGAGAATACGCCGTGTTTAATAGGTCAGATGTGTCCCATAGGAAAGAACCTCTTATAATAATTTATAAGCTATAGGAGGGATTTCGGTTTTTTTTTTTTTTTGGGGGGGGGGGGGGGGTTCTGTAATATTTATACGCTTTCGTTTTTCCACACGACATTATAACACAAACGATTGTTCATAATACGCTTTATTATACGTCCTATCAAACACGAAAAACCGCGAGTTTCGATTTCAGAAATTAGAGAGGGCAAAACTTAAAATAATATAATATAATCTATATTATGTTTGAGCTAAGTACTTATTAATGTAAATAAAAATAATATCGCTTATAAGTTTCACAAACGTAAAACGTTCACATGACAGTTGTCAAGACTAGAAAAAGTGTACATGCATTAGACAATTGTGTCGCGTTAAAGGTATAACTTGCGACAGAGCTTGTGGAGCTCATAATAGGATTGGGCCGAGGGGTTTGATAAGATTTACGTATTCTAGTGTAAAGTTTGAGCCCGTGGGACTTGATAAACAGTTTCTTGATCTCTTTCGACGGACGGAGACAGTTTGTGTAACATCCACTTAAAACCCTGTTTTTTATAACAAAATAAAATAGGTTTTACGAATGAAATTTATCTGATAGTAAAAAAAAATGTGTTAAAACGTTGTAATTAGATACTACAGTTTCATACAATGCTCGTGATAAGAAAATAAACAATTGTTTGACAATTAATATATTATAAATTGTTATTTTCATAACACAATAGTCACTAAACGTCGTACATGACACACTAGCTGATACTGTACAGTATTTTTTTATTATTCCTACCTTTTCTGCTGTGTGAATATATGCAAATACGCGTGATATGTATATATATTTATTTATTTTTCGTGAGAAATAGGACTCGTCTGAAACGGAATCACATTAAATCTATAATACAGCTTTACCGTTTTGTGTGTACGCAAAACAGACCAAAAACATTTAAATCTCTCGCCTCGCCTCTTCAGCCGGCTGTAAACTGTCTCTGAGGTGATTTTACAAATGCCCAGGTTAAAATACATCACCGGATAATTCTGTATTTTTTTTTGCCACCGACTCGGTGCAATAGTCTGTCGAACACGAAACTTTTACAGGGAGGAGATTTATATATATATATATATACATATATAAAAGCAGAGAGTCGGCAAGTGCAGTGCGGGCGAGATAGAAAGACGGCGGCGAGATGAAAAAGTTTTTACCGGATAAAGTTTCACACTGGCCAATAACCAACAGCGGGAAACGTTTTAAAGAATTTACAAGTTGTACACGCGCCCGAGATTGATTTATAGCAGGCGCATACTGATCATTATTCCATCTTGTTTCCCTCGTCGTCGTCTCCTCCTCCTCCTCCTCCTCCTCCTCCTCCACCCCACCCCACGAACATTCGGTGCACTGATAGATTCGTTTTTGGACTACTTAAGAAGCGAACACTTATCGAACTTCCCTCATACGCGTCACCACATATCCTATTTTACTTCTGACGATGCGGCCTGTTAACATATTACATAATGCGTACCGAACAACTTTGTCCGGTAAACTTTTTGCCGCAATAACCGGGATGTTTAACAGCCGGCATATTGGAAGCCACCATGTGTCGGAAGCAATATCCGAAGGATATAATATAATGAAAAAAATGGTAATGGAGGCGTGCACAAGTTTAAAATCAAAACGAACACTCGGCACTCCCGATAATAATACCTACATATCATTATTATGATGTGGTTACCTACCGCGTCCTGCACGCTGCTGCAGTCTCGTTGTATATTTATTATTTAAATGTAGACGGGATAAAGTTTTCGAAGGTGAAACCATGACGTGTTACCGTCGTGAGGTTATGACGTGAGGTACGTGTTTATTAGCGTGTTTTAACAATATTATAATGTTATATAATATCATCCCGACCGGAATAATATAGTCGTTTGTTCCGTTCGTTCGAACGCCACTAACTGCGACGATATTTACAATGTTTGTTTTCATTGTGAAAATATTATTGAGTTTTGAACGCAGTGTTATAATATTTTACACTTTATACCTCACGATGTTTATATATATATATATATTTTTTTTTATTAAATAACAATTATTACTTTACACTTGAATTTCTCACCAAAATGGGAGATTTGAGATTCACGAATTCTCATTATGTATTCCAAGAAACTGTTTCATTCAAATAATTGAAATTCACCGAAAAGTAAAAAGACCCGACAAAAAAGTGTGTATGGCAGGCATAATTCTACTGCCTTTTGAATTTGAAGCCAATTAAAAATAACTGGAAACGACGAGTTCGTTTAACATTATTGATATGGTGTTGGTGAGGGAGGGTGCATGCCGGTGTTAAAATTAAACGTACCACAGTACAATTTAAATTTAACCGTTTTTCACAAAGGGTCTTGGGATTTTTTCCAGGAGCTTTAAAATGGAATCATATAAAATATTATATGAGAGAGAGTAGGAATGGAATGGAATGGAATGAAAATAAATTAGAATCTTTTGTCATTTTCCCCTCCAAATTGTTATTTTTTTTAGAAATAAAAAAATAATACTTCCTTTGATGTATTTAAACCAGTACAAATTAAGATTTATTTCAAATATATATATTCGATATATATATGTATACGATGTATCATAATATGTTATTATATATGACATATACACATCGATGACTTATGTCTGCGCCTTTTAATCGTTGCATTTGCCGTTTATACATTAACTGTAACAATTGGTTTCATTATTGTCATCATAAATATGTTTGTTTGTATCGTGTTCTTTGGTTTCTTCATCACAGTTTATCTCAGTTAACGGGTATATTTTATTGTGTCTTCTTATGTTCACGGAGACGTTTTAGATTTAATCATAATTCATAAGACGTTACGACTCGTAACCTACTGCCATTGGATGTTTATCTCTTTATCAGTTATGTTTATTAAATTAGTTTTCCTCAACTGTTTTCGCCATTTCTGAACAAAACACATTTTAACATTTATTCATTGTTTTATTTTTAAATTTTATTTTCATCTTTTGATTTAAGAGACAGTCGATTTCTTTTCTTTTAATAAAAACTTTCTTTAGATGAAAACAAATACACTCTTCTCCATTGTATGGTTATAATAATTAGAGCTACTTATTGGTTTCTTAAAATTATATAACCATAAAATAAAAGTATAATATAAACTAATACAACTAATTTCTAAGTTTTATCGTTTAAACTTTTAAATGTAGGGACTATAACTGAGACATTTTTTTTAAGTTTTAAGTAATAATAACATTATCCTCGTTTAATATAGGTGTATAAAAAAAATATAATAATAACAATAAAATTAATATATCTATTAAAATAAATTTGGATTGAAATAAAATACAATGCATCTAAACGTGTCTAATTCAATATTTATATTTCATTTTAATTTATTAAATAAATAATTTATTCTGAGTCTTGTTCATCTATAGAATACTTGCGGTGTGTTCTTCTAATTCAGTATGTAAAGTGTTAACCTGAAATCAGCTATCTTTTTATTAAATTATAGCTGTTCGTTATATTAGTACTATGTAATTCTAAGTTAATTACTTATATAAGATACTCCACGCTACATACTATACACCATTTTAAATTGCAAGTTACATTCGAATTACGTTTATGAGCTTGTTAATGTAAATTATCTCAAGTTTAGTTGATCGTTGCATATATGCATGCACTCAAGAAGCTCATTCTACAAAATAATAATAATATAGGTAGGTATCTTCTGAATATTATTTAATTTTTTTTAAAATTACCATTTTTATTATTATAGCAATTCAAACTTTGCTAATGATTTCGGATGCGTTTGCGATTATTTTTAACTATAATAATTATTGAGGGTCAAACTATAATTGCAAAGACAATTTATAGTAAGTTAGGACTGCCACCCCTCAATAATCGTTATCTAAAATATTTAAAAAACAAATTTATTTTTATGTCAATACCTATTGCAAATGATCCTCCCGTGGAACAATGCGCATGTTTAAATTATTTTTATAAATTTTCAGTTTCTCTGAGTATGTCTATTTGTAAAAGTAACTTCCGTGCTACATATATGTAATATAGAAGTCCAGTAGCGATTTGTCAAAAATACAAAGTCTATTACTATTGTTCAAGCACTTACGACTGAGTCGGCTCTTTAAAGTTCATTGTAAAATAAATCGGAAAACGTCTCGCATGAATCGAAGGGTTTGTCGGGTTGATAAATAATGGAGTTCCCCGTTGTCGGTAGTGGAGAAGAAAAAAAAGAAAAAACCTACAGAAAATGAAATGAAGAAAGTGAAGGAAAGAAAGATGTAGGTATATAATGCTTGGTTCTACTGACGTTAATATATTCGGAAATGGTCAACCAATATAAATGTCTGGAATTTCTGTGCGTGCTCTAAACGACCGCCGAGTGAATATACATATAATAATAATATATCGGTCTTGTATAAATAACACCTCTGCGGTCCAATCATTATTAATATTCAGGGTAGATGATGATGATGCAGTTTGGTATATTTTTCCGTGCGTTAATATCCGGAATTTCAATATTAGAAAAAGGGGACGAAAATGGTATAGAAGAAAATAATATAATATGTTCTGATATTGTAGTAAGAATTGAAAAAAAAAAGAAATTGCATTATGTTGAAATGGCTCGTCGTGTTTTCGTTGTCAATCTAAAAGTTTTAAAAAATATATATTTTGATTTGTATCTGTACGGTTTCTATGTATAATAATAATTACGTTTCTTTGAAAGAAACGAATCGAACGATTCATAATAGTAAAAATAAAACTTGACGGTGGAAGTATCCGTTGAGATGTAAAAAAAAAAAACAAAAAACCGTTACAGTCATTGCGCAGAAGACCTATTCAGAAGTCTGTTGGGATCTTATTTTTTCTGAAATTTAAATCAGCAAGTTTTGTACTTTATATACATTTTTTCCAACTACCAAAGTTACTTTCATGTATCGAGTTTAACTAACCAACAGTAGAACGACCATTGAAGTTATTTGATGGATGCGTCGATTGATTTCATAAATTATCCATAAAAAATGTTGCCGAGTACTTGTGATTGGGATGCGATAATAATGACGCTCAGTAGAAACAAAATTGATCTATTTTTCATAAATGTGTGTTATGCCGTTTTTAGTATATTTTTCAGTGTTAGTTTATAATACAAAAAAAAAATATTATAATACTTAATACGAGTATCATTCTTATTACGACCACATTAATAGTTGATTTGAATCCAAATCCTGAATATTAGATTTAGGTGAAAAAGGAATTGAACTTGATAAAATACTAATTATTTAAGACAATTAAATTAATGAATAAATATAATACCTCTTAACTGAGTACGCGTACAACTATATTTCATGATATACCTAACCAAGTTATTTGACGGAAGTGACTGATTAATACACATCATTATAATTAAAAACAAATTATAAAATTATGTACTGTTTGGGCTATGGCCATTTTTTCATATCATTATATTATACTATAATTCTAATTATGTTGAAAAAAAATGATAAGTTGATAGATTATGATTATTTTATTGGTCATGGATTTTCTAAATTTGAATATTCACTTAAATCATATCTTACAAGAATAATTTATAATATTATGTGTAATGTGTATAGTGTATACAGTGTAGGAGTGAGATAATTATTTTATCTTCTTGATTATATCACGATATCGATTAACTACACTAATAAATTATCTGCGATAGGTATACACACTGGTTGGTAAATGGTAATCATAATTCTTCCGTTTGTATACTCAATCTTAACGAAACGTCATTCATCGATAATTAATTTAAAAATATATTATTTATTTTTCAATCCTAATGGAAAAATAAGTTCATTTCTTATGCATTACGAAATATATAACAAAATATTCATTGGGTTTCTGACACTTGAGTTAATTATATAACAAAATAATCCAATTTAGATATAAGAGACAGCATTTTACTCATAACGTAGACATTTTCTGGGTATCTATCACGGAACATGGATATTTTTTTTCAATCATCGCAACTGACAGTTTACCATAATAATATTTAAAATTATTAATCATTATTCACACAAAAGTGATCTGTAAACAAAATATATACACCTTAAGGAATGAATAGAATACGTCTGATTATTCAAATTAATTAATAAAATACAATTTATTAAGGCTACCGTAATGGACTGCATATATCGAGATGCTTAGCGCCTAGCGATACAATTTATTATGAATTGTATGTAACTAGAATAGAATACGAGATCATAATTAAATGGGATAAGCGATGGTCGAAGTGAAAATCATATAAATATTGACAAGTATATAGTGCATTACCTATATACTATTATATTTTTATAACGTTAGGTAATGAACAGAATTTATTTTGGCTTTTTTAAGTACCTATACAATATTGGTAATTACCTATATGGTGTAAAATAATAACCACGAACACGTTTTTAAACCTTTATAATATCGGTATATTTATACATAAAACCTACTCACGTAGTTGAACTGTTTTAACGCGACTTATTTTTATTTGCGATTATGGTACCATAGTTGATTATTACAGAACATAAACACTTGTACCATACCACAAAAATATACAGGGAAATGGAAAAGCTAATAAATGAAGTGGCAAAAGAAATGACAAATAACAAGGTAGGTAGTCCTAAATTTGTAAAATAAATGTCAGTATAGTATTAATTGTACCTATTTTTAAAAACTGTATTTTTTTCTAAAATAATGAGCTACTTCGATAAATGAATCACCCCGTATACATTTTGTTTGAGCACAGGCCAGACGCACTTTTACCTTTGAAACTTGGATTATTTTGTTTTATTTTTTGTTCTTATCGATATCCAATATAATTGTCAACAAAGTTTCTCTGCAGTAATCAAACAAAGAAAACGCAGGCATTTTTTTTCCAACACGAGTAGCAATCGCACTGCACGTAAAGCGAAGGGTGAAATGCTTATTTATCTTATTAGGCGTTAAAAATAACGAAAAAGTAAAAAAAAAGAAAATAGCGAATCGTGCCCCCGTTTTATTAGATCGCAGCAGGCAAGCAACTATTTACTGCAGCTGCGTCGATCAACAATTTCCTTTGATATACGAAACGAAATTTGATTATTATATAATATGGTAGGTATATGACGTGAAGAATCGTTGAGTTCAATCGACTCCATCGAACGTACCGTATCCCACCTGTGTACAGATATATATAATAAATAAAGCTATGCATTTATTGTGCAGCAGCAGTAGCTGGTAGGTACCTATATATTATGTTCTCTGGGTGGGGGGGGGGGGAAAGGCCGTCGCCGGGGGGGAGACGTTATAAATGTAACAAATTGGATTACGTCTAGTAGACGACGCGCGAAATTCGAACGGTATACAGTACCACGTCCTACCCCTAGAGTTGCCACTAGAGAAAATAGAAACACAGTAAACGCCGCGCCGTTCCGAAATAATAATAATAATAGTTGTCGGGACGCATGCGCACTGGATGCACGCTCGATTTAAAAAGAAAAATATATTTTAATCGACAATAAAACAATAATAGTAATATAATAATACTATGACGCGGTGAGCCTCGGGAATTGACGCCGATTTTTACTGCTTGTCATATGTTATTATTATAATGTGGCATTGCATCTGTATAATGGTGCAACGGGCGAGGAAAAAAAACCTTTTGCATCCCCGTAAGTATAGCATATCTTATATTATATATTATTAGATGTGTGTGTGTGTGTGCGGTATACAGACTCACATTTTGCAAGACAAGACGGGTAAAAAAAATTTATAATATACCTATACGGCACACTATATTATTATTATAGATACTATACGCCTATAAAAAATGAATAAAATACGTGCGTACGATAAACACCCAATATTTACGTTCTAAACACGAATGCCATTAAAGACGTGTAATCGTATAATATCGCTAAATCCTCTATATATTATACCACGCTGCAGTATACCACCTATATATATATATATACTACCTACGGCGGCAGTGTTCGGGACGGAAATGAAATCGATGGATTTTTTCCCCCCTTTTTATCGTTCCCTATTGGCACATCATGAGGTATATAATATTAAAGTGACGATTTGCAGGCCATCAGTGGAAATTGATTTAAAACAAGACATTACATTTTAATCATTTACCGAAAAGGTCAGAAGACATATACGCGTCTATAAGAATATAATAATATAATATTTATCAGTACAAATTACAGTGTTACATCGATATTAACTGTACTTAAAGGATGATAATGTTAACACTGAACAGCCGCTTTTTTGGTTAGTCGATTAACTTATGTGTTTTTAATATTATTTTTACTTTTTTTAATCCTTATCGATTTTTAAATTTTTATGTTTAACCGCGTCGACATACATTTTTAATTTCATATTCCAAAGAATAGCTATATTTTTCTGAATTATTATTTTATTATACTTTTTATTATTTGTGCTGTGTAATATCAACGGATTGGTATTTTCTCTAACCTAGCCACTTTGTGTTATCGTAATTACTATATGCATGAATTCAATTTACTAATTGACTTATTGTATTTTATTATAAAAGTAATAGTAGGTTGTAAATATTTCTATGTAATAAAATACTAATAATAAAAAATAATATTCCAATAAGTAGAATAATACATATTATTTTATTAAAACACTGGACTATTATAATTTTTATATTTTATTCATAAGACTAGTTTTTTAATACGTTCTCCGACTCAGACTCCGGGACAATAGACACACAATAGACTATTGCGTCATCTGTGATAGAGCGCAGTTCGTTTAATAATAATAATAATAATAATAATATGGCCTTTACCGTCGTTGTACACAAACCGTCTGATGCGCATTTGCGCCCTATACGTGCCTAAATCACGTGACGTGTTTCGTAATGTGCACAATAATATTAAACTATTTATATATATATATATATATATATATATCATACAGTCAAGCGCGAAGAGTGACGGTGGAGCATTTGTTTGTGGTCATCATAAAAACTTGGAGCACCCTGCCGGTCGTGTGTACCCCCCACCAGTATAATATTATTTTATCGACGAGTCGTTGTAGAGTTACGTTTCATTTTTTAAGGGTGTATAGGTAATTTTTTCGTCCCCTGTTGTCACCGCTCATCTTTGTGTGTGTAGTAAATTATCATTAGTGTGTGTGCATATTCCACAACAATCAACCGCATCATTTATATCACGCACACGCATGCACTTGCCATTAATTTTGATTAGATCAAAATCAATTCATGGACTGTACGTTTGCTGTACGCCTGGCAGAATTTTATGTACCTACTTCCAAACGTACGATTTAAAAAAATGTAAAGATGATTGAACGTATGAACAAGATAACTTTGCATCGATCGGAGCACTTTTTCTACTTTAGAGTAAATCCTTGAGGAGAATAAACATTTAAAATTGTATCAATTTTTAAATTTTTTTATATTAAAGACAATTAAAAATTAACAATATACTTTTTAATATCGAAATAATTGTTTTATATCCACGGTTTTCTACGACTTGTATAATTTAGGTACCTAAGTACCTATATTTAATGATTCGGTGTAATGTCGAACTAAATCAGTTCGTTGAATTATGAAATAACGGATTTCACATTTTAACGGTAACGTCTCGTATTTACCGGAATGCCTCTGAAGACCCATTATAAAAATATTCTGTCGTCGTGAGGTAAAATATACTTACACTAAACCTTAATATTATTACGAGAACGAAGCGACCGAGATGACGGCGTACCTAAGACGTTTGCCGAGGTGGCCAAGTGGCGTCAATACTCCTCAACACCATTGACCTACCTTTATGGCTACATATTATTATGTATTGTTCGCACGTGTCTGAGTGGTATCGCTTAGTCTGGTTACGTCACAACATTTGAATACGTTGTTCGAAGTGCTCGTTACAGATGTATAATATGATTAATAATAATAATTATTCAACCGCACGGAACACATTCGAACGTAGACGATAATAATATATATAATAAATCCGAGTAGTGTTTGTGAATTTTTTTTCTCATGGACTACAATGGACTATAATACATTACAATACGTATAGATAACCAGAATTGATTAAAGTACTTTTTACGAGTACTAATTTTCACGTAGGCACGATTAAAATTTAATAAATAATCTTTCGAATTGTATACCGAGTGATTATCGTGTTATTCACGGTCGTTACTACTTTGCAGTGTCGTAGATAATTTTTTTTTATGAATAATTCATGAATAATTATTACACTCGTTGTGGTCGGTCGAATACCACTACCGATTTTTATTTAGTTGTGTGCAAACATATTTTACCGTATTTTATAATAAGTAGCTATATAATATACAGTTGATTTACCTTGCGATTCTTTACATAATAGCTACCTGATACTTTGTTTCGACACGCATCGGTATAATATATTACAAAATGCGAATCAATTTGTTTAATTATGTCATTAAGTTGATTAAACGTTTAACCGCGGACAAGCGGCTGAGTACCTACCTACTCGTCTTTCATAACATCGAAAATCGGTTTCACGTGTTTTCCTTTTTTCAATTAGTTTGAGCGATTTATTTCTTGGAGTCGCCCTGTGGCTTGTATATGCGTGAACGCATACATAACGTATCGCGTTGTTAAGTCAGGTGTGATGTTCAAAATTGGTTATTTGATAGCGAACGCGTACTCACACATCCCCATAAACTTGTGTGTACACGTTTGAGGTACCAGAGAAGACAATTTATTGACCTAACACGTGCATGAGGTAATCTCGGCGAACGATAAAACGTATAAATAAGTCTCAGGCAAGGCGAACGATCCCTCCAGTTTAATAAAAACTCAAAACAAATATTTAAATACAACATTCTGTAAATTATACGTCATGTTCGCTATTTTCCGTAGAAGCAAAACAATGAATAATGTGCTTGCTCTACGACACATATTATTATAATATGACGAATAATAATAAAGGACAAGCCAACGTGGTACAATAATTTGGTATTTTACCTTCATAGTAATATACCTATCATAATAATATTATAATATTATAATGATTCCAGTAAAGTATTTATTTTATTTCGATGTCTTTCAGTTTGGCTTCGGTCTCGTAATACGCAGTGCGACCATTGGATACGCTGAGGCCTTTAACTATTACGTTGGGGGATGGATTTTTTTCACAGAGTATAATAATTTTCTTAAGTGGACGCGAGAAAAAGGGGGAAAATATAAATGTACAAGGGACGCATGAAAAGGACAACATAAAAGGACGTACAATACCGGAAAAGACTATTTTATTTTATGTCGAAATATTTTAACCGTAAAAAACAATGTTTGGTGTATTCCGATAGGTATATATATATATATGAATTGCAGTTTTTAAAAAATGTACGGCAAATAGCTTACTTTTCAATCGTTAATTAATTATTGACATTGTATTTATCCAATTATATAGTAGACATAGACATAGTAATATTTTTAAATGTTTTTATTACTATGTGTATAGCTATTTGAAGTAAACTGTTAAAAGATCATTAAACTCATGAAAAAAATATGAATTTTTCTGATATAGTAAATATAATAATAATAAATAATAAAAATATTCATTTTTTTCTAAGTTTTATGTAAAACTAAAGTAGCTGTGTTACTATCTACAGAACTCTACAGTATATAAATTAAATACAGATTCATTTATATTCATTTCAACATTTGCATGATTTGTTTTTTATTGTAGAATATTGAAGTGAGATTAACGATAAACTAAATGAGATAATATAACTTTTTTATACTATATTTAATAGGGCCTTCAATTAGTTATTCATTATTAATTACTAATTAGCACATCGAGTGACAGTGATATAAGTAGGTAATCTATAATTGAAATATTTTAATTAAATTTCTACCGATCCGAGTATCTATTTAATTTGTGCTGAATCGGTGTGGTCAAAACTATAAATGTCTTGCAAAAAAGCAATCGTTATTCTTAAACAATTTTTGTATTAATAATATTTTCATTATCGATTTTGTGGTAACATTTTTTTCGAAACAGCCTATTTAAATTTCAATCTATTGATTTCATCACTTGAATATTTTAATATTTGATTGTTTATGAATGCCTTCTTTTCAACAGTTTTTTTTCGCTCGCTAAAAAATTTCGAAGAGATGTATATATTTGTGTATAGCTATCAGTGTGTACAACGTTTAAGACCTCAAGCAATTATTGGTAAATCTTGGGATGATTTTGATATAATATATACCATTAAGCTTGGAGTAAAAACGTTCTCGAGCGTTAGTGGTTCGTGAATCTGGGGTAGAAAATTCAGCCCTTATCTGTGGAGGAAATGTTTCAGAATAGATTTGTATCCGCAATTGGTATGTTATCTCTAATACGAAACTCGCGTGGTTATTATTATGTCATCCTCAATTAGAAAGCTGCGAATCATATTCAGTTCATATAATTATGCAGCCAAAAGGTACCTAAATATAAATTATACAACGAACATAATTGTGTTTAACTTTGAAAACGAACTCGGATTCGATCAGTTGAATTAATGTATAAACTTTTTTTACTAGATTTAGCATATTATTATTATGTAATCTTATATGTGTAATACTATATTGGTATTTGTCAATTTCATTGTTCAGACATGACGAGAGAGAGATAAAACATCATAAACAAAAGCTTCTTTGATTCTATTTGTTCAAAGATGCGGCGCAGCAGTAAATCAGTATTCATCAAAATGTAATCCTTTTATTAAGAGTTGAAAATTTAGATTCGGTGCCTTTATGTAATGTCACTGCTTAGTAGAACGTACCTATCTACCATACTATTGCCGCAAAACACATAAGAGACACTAACAATTGCTATGTACTATTGTTAGAGTTATTGTCTTGTGTTGAAAATGTGCACACACAATATCCTTTAGTTACACTGCTGTTTTTGTATCGTGGGGTTATAGGAAGTTACGACATTATATTACCACAGAAGCATTTAGGTGAATATCCCAAATTCAATCATTGTCGGTCTATACATTGATATTTCGTCGAATGACTATAATTAAATAATAATATAATTAAATTCACCTGGAACTTGGGTGTATTTTAGTCAAAAGTTTCAATAGTGGTATGTAATTCGTGTTGCCATATATGTACCAATTTATTAGTTATGCAGTTACACATAATAATGATTATAGGTTGATTGCTTTGGTAAAAATATTAACGTTCAACACTATTGGACGAAATATCAATTTATTATATTTGTATATAATATATACCCACTATATTATAGTAGTCGCTTGTAAAATAAATTAGACGATAAATAAATTACTTTACTGGATGTGTGGGTGCATAGTGATAGTATATTATTATAATAATTGTATTCCTACTCTTGCATTCATCCATAATATGTCATCGATAAGAAAAAATATGTAGTTTCATTTAAATAAAACTACCTTACAAAAAAAGTGATAATTTAAAATAAATGTTATCAATTAATATTTGTCAAAAAAAAAAATGATTTTTCTTTAATAATCCAGTTCACTGTGTCTTATTGTATACAATTTAACGACTGCAATTCCTACTACCGAATAATTTAAAACCATTTTTTCGTAAAAATGTTTCTTTTTTCAACGTTATTTTATTAAATATTTATTTGTTTAAATGCCACAGGTTTATGAAATTCCGTATACAACACACACACACACACACACACACACACACACACACACACACACACACACACTAATTACGGTGATTGTAGGACGGACACCGGTCGAAACGATTAATTAAAAATACACTAAGCCAACCTTAAAAATATAGCTGATACAACATCCTCGCTTTATAGTTTTTACGTCGATTACATTGAATTCAAAATATATTTAGTACATACGATATAGGGTCTAACAATAAAAATCAATAATGAAACCAAATGTGATGTAGGGGCGTACGTATATGATAACAATAATAATAAAAAGTTGGCGATGAGACAGTTGAGGGAAAACGTTGGTATATTATTATTGTATACTTATAATCGCAATAACTAAACATCGGAAGTAATAATTATTGTTTATCAGCCCGGAAGGAAATATTAAATGCTCTCTCTGTTTTAAAGGAGATGGCCCTTCGTAAAAGGGTGCAGTGGACTTGGTGCTGGAGCAAATATTTATTTAAGTACGAAACTTTACCAATAAACAAACTTTTTTTTATGCTGTGAGACTTTGTCGTAACTAGTTATTATTTTTCGTCTTTGCCTCTTTTCCGATTGATATAATATATATGTTATATTTGTTGTTGAAATACATACATAGGTATATATACATAATACACTTTTAATAAAAACAATTATTAAATGTTGTCGTCTGAAATAATTTACACGAGTTCGATAAATAAATTGAATTTCTAGTGTCCTAAACTAATATCATAATGCAACATAATATAATATTTCAAAAATTGAATATTTTGTTAGTTTACTATGGCATGACAATCATAAGTGTAATAATAAAGGAGTATGTATTATTTTTAGTAGGTAGTTATATAAGTAAAATATTTAACTCATATTAAATTGAAAAATGTTTATCTACGATATTGTCTTGTGTGTCATTGTATTCTTTTTTCAATGTTAATAATCCGTAAGCATTGTGACTATCAACAACTCAAAAAAGATAAAAGAGTTTCAACCATTATTTTTAAGTTCATTGTATAATAATATTTTATAATTAAATCATGGAATGTACTTCGCGTTTATATTATGTTCATCATAAATCATTATATTATATCAATTGTGAAACATTTATTTTAATCTAATTGCGACTGGGTAATTAAATAATATATAACTGATGTATCTGCCCATATTCACTTGAACTTGAAGTTTTAAAAAACGTTAAAAAATAATAATATATACAATCATTTAATGTACAAACTCACGCACGCACACATACATTATTAAAATAGAACGTTGTGAGAATTGTTTTTTAAAAACTTACCGAGGGTAGGTTTTTATCATTATATTTTTAATGTAATTTCCGAAAACGTGACCTGTTATACTGATGTTTGGCGGTGCGGCGTAGTTCTGATTGTTTCGATTTCCCCTGTCTTCTTTTATTGCTTTTCGAGGATATTAATCTGCGAACGCCGCACATCGGTGACGTGTTGGTCTTATCGATTTCCACGGATTTTCAAAAAGCTAAAAAAAAAATACGAAATACAACCTGCGACTCATATAGGTACCCGTACGCCTCCCATACTGTAACAATGTATAAAACGAAATAACATTTCCCTAATATATACGTTGGCAATATCTCGGAAAACTTTTGACCCGTTTAAGCGTTGACGGGGGGGACGTGTGTATATATAATAATATATTGGCCAAGTTTTTCAGGACTCGTTCTCGCGCGACGACGTCACCTGGTGCTCGGACATAACTCACCGCCGGCACAGACGGCTGCCTAACCGTATTAGGTCGTATTCGTCTATAAAAATTTTCCTCCCCTCGGTTTTCGCAAACGTTTTTCGCGCGCCCCTTGCACGCCTTGTATACGCGTGGCATTGATGGAGCTCTGTCCGGGTCGCCGATGTCGTGTGCCATCGATCCCCCTCCCCAAAGACGTGCGATAAAATAAAACCAATAAAACGGGAAATCGAGACGGACGACCGGTCACTTTTCCGTGTACGCGCCAATCCCAGAGTAATCGTCTCTCCCGACGCGGTCGTGACAAAATGTTCAATCTAGTCTGTTGGGCCGTGGTTGACGGAGGACGCCTATTTATTATTATTCGTTTTCGTCATATCCATTAATTCTGCGTTCCAAATACGTATATATAAATATATATATATATCAATATACAATTTGGGTACGGTATGATTGTTTCGAGTGTTATTTTTCGTAAAAATCAATCACATAAAATACAAAACGGTATCGGAATAGTCATATTATAATAATTGCTCTCGAAAACCAATTAGACTACCAAATAAAAAGTAATTAGGATTTTCAACTATTCGTTTACAAATATTCATTATAATATTATTATTATATATATTTTTTATTATTATTATTTTTTGTTTTATTCGTTTGTACGATGCAATAAGCGTAATGTCTCTCGTTGCCTTATTATAAAATTTTTCCTAAACAATTTGATTTTTTTCATTTGATTGCATCCCTTTTCTGTGTTCTGATTTTTTCCAACTATATACATTACACGCAATTTATACCTATATATTATATGAATTTCTCGGTTTCAATGTAATTATTACATCATAATAACTATAAGTCTTCTATTTTTCTTCCTGCTCTCTTTAAAAGGAAATAATTTACATCGATGTGTACATAATCATAGTAGCTTTTAATGAACGCAACTGAAACTTTTTTCTTAGAGTTTCTTCTTTCTATACATTTTATAACGGAACAATAAATCGAGGGGGAAAATAAGTTTTTCATGGAATTTTAAGACAAAGCATCACCAGATAATTTTGATGGTTTTCACGTTGGCAACCGTGTTATTAATCAAAATTATATGGCACTCCCTGGCACAGTCTTTCTCCGTTGGAGCTTACCTAAAATGATCCATCAATATTCTAATGACTGCGTCGTGTTACTGAGACTTTGGAATAAAAAAATTAAAATAAATCTACTTCACACTATTCAATGGCGTATGACAATTTTGTGTTCAAAAGTTTTCCTAAGTATTTCTTTTATAAATTGGAAAAAAAATAATGTCATGATCCTCAAAGTTTTTGATGTATTATACGCTCATCGTTTTTTTTTTTTTTTTTATTGAAGTATAATAATAGGTACCTACTACATAATACACGTGACGCCATTAATCTAAGAATTAATCTATATCATTTTGAGATATGAACCAACCGAAAGGTAAATCGGATAAAAATAATTAATATTATTGCCATGGACAAAGATATTATATCTTAGTCCGTGATTATAGCAAACTATTAATTATACAATTATTATTATAATTTACGTATTCAAATATTTTTTGTCATCGTTTTATCAATTTATTATGATTATCATTTGTTTTAAGTATATTTTTTTATTAATTTCAGATGTTTGACGATTGAAGAATTTAATTCCAGAAATCAGCAACCGTAAGTACATTTGAACTAAAAACTAAATGCGAAAACATATATAGTTGTAAGATACTTATTAGTTGTTATTAGATGCTTGGATACAATTTCCAAAGGTCAATAACGATGCCTATATTGAATATAATATATAAATAATGATATAGTTGTTGCAAAAACATTGAATAATAAATTAGTACTGCGAATGACTATAAACACTCACAATAATATCATCTGCGTTACATTTAATTAATAATACTGGCTATTTTTAAAATAGGTTTTTTCCCAGTTAAATGCCTATTTTTTAAATTTAATTTTCGTTTACAAATTAATTTGTAATGATAATGTTACAATAAAACGGAATCGTAATATTATGATCGAAGACAAAATATCATCTTTGACAAATGTTAACATATTATATTATTATAATATATTATTTGGTTCGATGTATATTATAGGTACACCCTGTGGTAAGACTTTACTCAATTAATCCATACAATATTTTATCCCGATAATATTATCATCGACTGAACAGTTCCGGGTGCTGATGTCTCGTGATTAATATTGATCTCGCACGCATTTTATATAACGTAATATAATATATATATATACCTATTTTTCCCTTTTGGGATTTACGTAAGTACCAGTATATTTCTTCTCGTTGCCTTCTCTATATAGATATGATATTATTATAGACTATAATCTCGCTGCACGGACGGCATCTTCGCGAATTATAGGAATTAATACTATTATATATAGCTTTTACCATAGAGGAGCGATCCTCGTCTTGGGAGTTGCCAACACATTTTTCATGGTTGCCAATAACACAGAATAGTAGCTATTGCAGTAAGTGCTTTTCGTTTTTGTTAGTTTGTTTTAAATAAACTTATTATATTATATTTTACATTTTAGTGTAATGAATTCAACAAGCGATTTATAATTGTATACAATAATAACGATTATTGTTTGTAATAACTTTTTAACGCTAACATTACAAAAGGGTCGTTAAAAATCTTGGTGACATATTATTATAGGGGTATCGCGGCCTCGAAAAGGTTGAAAAACGCTGCCAAAGAGAACGCTGGTTTTAAAAATGTAATTTCATATTGTCAACTGAACCTATTTTTTTTTTATAATTTGTCCAAACTGTTGACCGTTAGGAGCATTATTTTGACCCAGGATTCCACAAAGTTTCGGAACAAATTCCATATTACAACTGTCCACTTTAAACTTATTTGTAATGCGTCCTTAATAATGAGACTCAATTGTGGAATGTTCCATAAGACCATAACGACCACCCACATTTACCACATTTAGAGACAAAACAATAATTGATAAAATAATAGTAGCAGTAATAGAAATATATAGAGCAATACGTTAAACCACGTGCTACCCAATTCATAAAAATAAAAAAAACGTAGGTACAATTGAAAACTGGCGTTATTTGTTGTGGGACACGCTCTTTATATAACACTTACATTGATTTTTTCACAGTTTAAGGAGCGTCAAGCCATTCGGACCAATTAATAAATAAAATAAAAATGACAAAAACATATTTGACCAATTTGACTAAATTTGGAGACCTATTTTAACAAAAAAACTAAATTACGTTTAGATACTTCATACGACCCAATAGACCAGCGGCGTTTTCCTGAACCATAAAAAATAGGCAAACGTATAGACACGACAAGACTGCCAACAAACCGATACGAAATACAACACTTAATTTTTAATTCAACACGATTTATATTTAATGTTCAAAATAAAATTCGAATTCTTTAAGTGACCTGCATACTCGTATCGTCGAATCTTCGGTAAAATGCTACGGAAAAGCCTCGGAAAAAAGTCATGTCATTTTTTTCAGTAATATATCTCACATTATTGTAGAAAATAATCAATATATAATTGGAAAGTCTTGCCAATAACGCCCGTTCAATAACTTATAACAAAATATAATAACAACATGCGTGATACTTACACGATGACAAAATCGTACATGTCTGCAGTCGTCATATTATGAGCAATTGGTCAAAACAGATCATTACGATCATGCCCAAAATCTGATGTTAAAAATTGTTGTGAAATAAGATTTTTGTCCAACTAGTCCATTTGAATTCTCGCCCATTACATAATATATCTGTCGGTCACAGACGTCCGTCATGACGGGTACGTGGCGGCGGCGGCATCGGTGATAGGGTAGTCGGTGGTGGTTTTTATTTGCTTAACATTTTTTCCCCTCTTGCTCCTTTTCTCTCGCCCCGTCACCCTCCTCCGAACACCGAAAAGCGTTTAATCCGTACAACGGGCAAAATAAACCCACTTGCCGGCGCACGTTTCACGCTGCTGCAGCACTGCTACAAAGTCCATATAGGCGCGCGCGCACAACACATATTATGCGACACGCATTATTATATTTTACACATATACACACGGGTACGTAAACGACTCTTCTATTTACGGAAAACCTCCGGTAATATTGTGTCTGGGATCCGTGTTGTAGGTAAACATTCATATTCACACGTGATTTTACGGCAGGGCCCGGGATTATATTGCCGACGGGTACGGGGAGGTGCCCCGCATCGAGTGCGCCAAGATTAAGCACACTGTACACGCGTATTAGCATAAAACGACCATTAAAACACGCGAAAACGCTGCCAACAGCGCGTAACCCGCTCGCGATATACACACGCGGATGTATGCAGACGGGAACTGCTGAGCTTTCTCTCTCTCTGTCTCTATCTCTCTGCCACCCCTTCTATCTACCTATCTCCCTCTCCCTCGTCTCTGGGTAGATAAGCCGCGACGAATAAAATTTAAAACGGGGAAAAAAACCGTGCCCGCATATTTCAGTCCGAGGAGAGCGGATCGACAGCGGGTGCATTATAATATTATAATATAGGTTCTTGAATTTAATGTAAAAACAAATATAGGTATTTATGTGCCTATATCTACCCACGTTATAATATTATAAGCCGCGGTTTTTTCGTTATTTTTCACCATCGTTTAATAACGGTTTAACGCCGTATTATAGATATTATTATCATTATATATATAAGTATGACATTATTATCTCGCCCGCCGATTGTTTTCGCGCACAAATCGGGGATATGAATATAATTTTCCCGTCGGGGACTTAGTTTTTTTTATTGTTTAATTCGTCTCATAAAAGAAAAATATACTTATTGTTACAATATAGTGATAATGTTTACTTACAAGTTATTACACTTGCACATTTTGGGTAGAATATTTATTTCAGTTTTCCTCGACATTAATTTATCTTGGACTGTGTTTAAATAACTTACTATACACGCTGCAAACTTGGATTATTTTTAGTTTTAAATATTTATAATTTTTGTTAACAAATTTAAATTAAACTAAATTAAAAACGAACATAGTATCATGATTCAGTAATACAATAAAGTATAACAACTACAAACGAAACTTGGTCAGAAGACAATTTTAAATATTTTTAAAATATGCGTCTTACCTAATTACTATCATTTTTAATGTCTTTTTATTTAAAATATGGAATACATATATTTGAGTGATTATTATATTTTATATTTTCAAACCTGGCTATAAATTTGAATTATCGTTATTAAAATAATCGTTACAGGAATCAATGTGTTATATATATTTTTAAATAACAACATTGCACTCAATTCACTGATATAGAAAGACATAATACAGTTTTTTATTTCTGATTACAATACGTACAAATATTATTAGACCATAATGTATAAAAGTAGGTTGTTGATGTTATAATAAACTTCCAGCTATACCAAACCCATGGTTATCTAATATTTTGATAACCGTGATCAAAACTATAACAATATGTAAAATATAATATTAAAAAAAAAATCGTCACTACAATATTTTATGCTGATTTTGTAAATGTACACTAGCCTTAATATAAAAATATGTATTTTATGAAATCTAATTTAAACAGATAGTATATAGTATCCTGTTAGATATATTAATAACAGTGAACATAAAGTCAGCATATTCGTAGACTCTGATTATAGTATACCATGCATCTTGCCATTTTTATTTAGGTATGTAAATGAGTAAATCCCTACCATTTGTTTTTTGTGCACAAAAATAGTATAGTCTTGTTTTTATTTTATTTATTTATTCATAGATACATTTGACACAAATTGGATTTGTTTTTTTATAAGATGGTTCAAAAAAGCGATTCTTTATCTCTCGATATATGTAACACGTGCGATTGGCATCAATGAACAGTATTTTATAAAACTCAGCCATGCTATATTTTATCCCGAATCGTGTCTAAAATTTTTTATTGCACCTACATATATATACAAAACTAAGTCTCTTCTGAAAACTAAAGTTTTACCATCCATCGAAAAACATCAAATTGAAGTTGTGGCGGAGAATAAGATAAAATTATAATAGTATATTATGTTAATGCTTAACCGACGTAAAGTCATTTAATATTTTGAATTATTTATTGTCTCCAATATAATAAATTGTAAGCTGAAATCGAAAACCAAATTATTAATTGTATGAAAGAAATGAAAAAAATATTGAATGAAAGAATATTTTTATATTATATGGCTCCAACTATGAGACGGCGTTTTACCGATCTCTAAAATTGTTATAGGCACCTACGTGTAAAGTATAATAAAAAGTCAGTTATACGAAAAATCCATTACTGAGTTTATTTTTTGTATAAGGTTCTTTTGTTGAAATTCATTTCGGGAGGATTTTTTTACGAAAATAATTCACAAAATAATTTCTTATAATATTAAAAATCTATATATATAAAATAAAAGTATAAAATACGAGTTTGAAACAATGTTTCATTGGATTATAACTAGTGGTTTATAATCAAAATTGAATTTACTTATTTCTTTTAATATTACCGAATGTTATTATAAGTCTTTGATCAAAACATATAAGATACAATTGTAATATCAAACATCGGCCATGCAAACGTTTGAAATATGGTTTTAAAACTGTTAAGGTTTTTCTTTATTTACCTACATTTTCTTTATTTTTTTTTCGTAATACTACAAAATTATTATATAGTCACGTACTATTTGCGAGGGTGAATCTCGAAGTTTGTCCTACGATTTTTGAAGTAAGACGCTT